>NW_027666357.1:0-150178 GCF_963455335.1 Martes martes
TAAAGAACTGGAGAATCAACAACAAATCAAACCAACTCCACACGTAAGAAGGAAAATAATCAAGATTAGAGCAGAGATCAACGAGGTAGAAACCAGAGATACAGTAGAACGTATCAACGAAACTAGAAGCTGGTTTTTGGAAAGAATCAATAAGATCGATAAACCATTGGCCACACTAATCCAAAAGAAAAGAGAGAAAGCCCAAATTAATAAAATTAAGAATGAAAAGGGAGAGATCACAACTAACACCAAGGAAGTAGAAACAATCATCAGAAGCTATTATCAACAGTTATATGCCAATAAGCTAAGCAACCTAGATGAAATGGATGCATTCCTGGAAAACTATAAACTCCCAAAATTGAACCAGGAAGAAATTGACAACCTGAACAGACCGATATCTAGTAACGAGATTGAAGCAGTGATCAAAAACCTCCCAAAAAACAAGAGCCCAGGACCTGACGGATTCCCTGGGGAATTCTATCAAACTTTCAAAGAAGAAATAATACCTATTCTCCTGAAGCTGTTTCCAAAAATTGAAGCAGAAGGAAAACTTCCAGACTCTTTTTATGAAGCCAGCATCACCCTGATCCCCAAACCAGGCAAAGACCCTACCAAAAAGGAGAATTTCAGACCGATATCACTGATGAATATGGATGCTAAGATTCTCAACAAGATCCTAGCAAACAGGATCCAACAGCACATTAAAAAGATTATCCACCATGACCAGGTGGGATTCATCCCTGGGTTACAAGGATGGTTCAACATTCGCAAATCAATCAATGTGATAGAACAAATCAATAAGAGAAGGGAGAAGAACCACATGGTCCTCTCCATTGATGCAGAAAAAGCTTTTGACAAAATCCAGCATCCGTTCCTGATTAAAACGCTTCAAAGTATAGGGATAGAGGGAACATTCCTGAACTTCATCAAATCTATCTATGAAAAACCCACAGCAAATATCATCCTCAATGGGAAAAAGCTTGCAGCCTTCCCATTGAGATCAGGAACACGACAAGGATGCCCACTCTCACCACTCTTGTTCAACATAGTATTAGAAGTCCTAGCAACAGCAATCAGACAACAAAGAGAAATAAAAGGTATCCAGATTGGCAAGGAAGAAGTCAAACTCTCTCTCTTCGCAGATGACATGACTCTTTATATGGAAAACCCGAACGACTCCACCCCCAAACTACTAGAACTCATACAGCAATTCAGTAATGTAGCAGGATACAAAGTCAATGTCCAGAAATCAGTGGCTTTCTTATACACTAACAATGAAAATACAGAAAGGCAAATTAGAGAATCGATTCCATTTACTATAGCACCAAAGAACCATAAGATACCTCGGAATAAACCTAACCAAAGAGGTTAAAGATCTGTACTCGAGGAACTACAGAACACTCCTAAAAGAAATTGAAGAAGACACAAAAAGATGGAAGACCATTGAATGCTCTTGGATGGGAAGAATAAACATCGTTAAAATGTCTATACTGCCCAGAGCAATCTATACTTTTAATGCCATTCCAATCAAAATTCCACCAGTATTTTTCAAAGAGCTGGAGCAAATAATCCTAAAATTTGTATGGAATCAGAAGAGACCCCGAATTGCTAAGGAAATGTTGAAAAACAAAAATAAAACTGGTGGCATCACGTTACCTGATTTCAAGCTTTACTGCAAAGCTGTGATCACCAAGACAGCATGGTACTGGCATAAAAACAGACACATGGACCAGTGGAACAGAGTAGAGAGCCCAGATATGGACCCTCAACTCTATGGTCAAATAATCTTTGACAAAACAGGAAAAAATATCCAGTGGAAAAAAGACAGTCTCTTCAATAAAGGGTGCTGGGAAAACTGGACAGTTGCATGTAGAAGAATGAAACTTGACCATTCTCTTACACCGTACACAAAGATAAACTCGAAATGGATAAAAGACCTCAACGTGAGACAGGAATCCATCAGAATCCTCGAGGAGAACATAGGGAGTAACCTCTTTGATATCAGCCACAGCAACTTCTTTCAAGATATGTCTCCAAAGGCGAAGGAAACAAAGGCAAAGATGAACTTCTGGGACTTCATCAAGATAAAAAGCTTCTGCACAGCAAAAGAAACAGTCATCAAAACAAAGAGGCAACCCACGGAATGGGAGAAGATATTTGCAAATAACAATACAGACAAAAGGTTGATATCCAGGATCTATAAAGAACTCCTCAAACTCAACACACACAAAACAGATAATCATATTTAAAAATGGGCAGAAGATATGAACAGACACTTCTCCAATGAAGACATACAAATGGCTACCAGACACATGAAAAAATGTTCATCATCACTAGCCATCAGGAGATTATAATCAAAACCACATTGAGATACCACCTTACACCGGTTAGAATGGCCAAAATTAGCAAGACAGGAAACAACGTGTGTTGGAGAGGATGTGGAGAAAGGGGAACCCTCTTCCACTGTTGGTGGGAATGCAAACTGGTGCAGCCACTTTGGAGAACAGTGTGGAGATTCCTCAGGAAATTAAAAATAGATCTTCCCTATGACCCTGCAATTGCACTGCTGGGTATTTACCCCAAAGATACAGATGTAGTGAAAAGAAGGGCCATCTGTACCCCAATGTTTATAGCAGCAATGGCCACGGTCGCCAAACTGTGGAAAGAACCAAGATGCCCTTCAACGGATGAATGGATAAGGAAGATGTGGTCCATATACACTATGGAGTATGATGCCTCCATCAGAAAGGACGAATACCCAACTTTTGTAGCAACATGGACAGGACTGGAAGAGATTATGCTGAGTGAAATAAGTCAAACAGAGAATGTCAAGTATCATATGGTTTCACTTATTGGTGGAGCATAACAAATAATATAGAGGACAAGGGTAGATGGAGAGGAGAAGGGAGTTGAGGGAAATTGGAAGGGGAGGTGAACCATGAGAGACTATGGACTCTGAAAAACAACCTGAGGGTTTTGAAGGGGCGGGGTGGGAGGGTGGGGGAACCAGGTGGTGGGTATTAGGGAGGGCACAGATTGCATGGAGCACTGGGTGTGGTGAAAAAACAATGAATACTGTTACGCTGAAAATAAATAAAAAATTAAAAAAAAAAAAGAAAACTATTAATCAAGATAAAGAGTCATGTTGATATGAATACATTAATAGTAGGAGATCTTAACACGCCTCTCTCAGAAATAGACAGATCATCGAAGCAGAAAATCAATAAAGAAATAAGAGCATTGAATGATACATTGGACCAGATGGACCTCATAGATATATACAGAACATTCCACCCTAAACCAACAGAATACTCATTCTTCTCAAGTGCACATGGAACCTTCTCCAGAATAGACCACATACTGGGTCACAAATCAGGGCTCAACCGATACCAAACGACTGAGATTATTCCCTGCATATTCTCAGATCACAATGCTTTGAAACTGGAGCTCAATCACAAGGAAAAGTTCAGAAGGAACTCAAACACCTGGAAGCTAAAGACCACCTTGCTTAAGAATGCTTGGATCAACCAGGAGATCAAAGAAGAACTTAAACAATTTATGGAAACCAATGAGAACGAAGACACTTCACTCCAAAACCTATGGGATACAGCAAAGGCGGTCCTAAGGGGGAAATTCATAGCCATCCAAACCTCCCTCAAAAAAATTGAAAAATCCAGAATACACCAGCTGTCTCTACACCTTAAAGAACTGGAGAATCAACAACAAATCAAACCAACTCCACACGTAAGAAGGAAAATAATCAAGATTAGAGCAGAGATCAACGAGGTAGAAACCAGAGATACAGTAGAACGTATCAACGAAACTAGAAGCTGGTTTTTGGAAAGAATCAATAAGATCGATAAACCATTGGCCACACTAATCCAAAAGAAAAGAGAGAAAGCCCAAATTAATAAAATTAAGAATGAAAAGGGAGAGATCACAACTAACACCAAGGAAGTAGAAACAATCATCAGAAGCTATTATCAACAGTTATATGCCAATAAGCTAAGCAACCTAGATGAAATGGATGCATTCCTGGAAAACTATAAACTCCCAAAATTGAACCAGGAAGAAATTGACAACCTGAACAGACCGATATCTAGTAACGAGATTGAAGCAGTGATCAAAAACCTCCCAAAAAACAAGAGCCCAGGACCTGACGGATTCCCTGGGGAATTCTATCAAACTTTCAAAGAAGAAATAATACCTATTCTCCTGAAGCTGTTTCCAAAAATTGAAGCAGAAGGAAAACTTCCAGACTCTTTTTATGAAGCCAGCATCACCCTGATCCCCAAACCAGGCAAAGACCCTACCAAAAAGGAGAATTTCAGACCGATATCACTGATGAATATGGATGCTAAGATTCTCAACAAGATCCTAGCAAACAGGATCCAACAGCACATTAAAAAGATTATCCACCATGACCAGGTGGGATTCATCCCTGGGTTACAAGGATGGTTCAACATTCGCAAATCAATCAATGTGATAGAACAAATCAATAAGAGAAGGGAGAAGAACCACATGGTCCTCTCCATTGATGCAGAAAAAGCTTTTGACAAAATCCAGCATCCGTTCCTGATTAAAACGCTTCAAAGTATAGGGATAGAGGGAACATTCCTGAACTTCATCAAATCTATCTATGAAAAACCCACAGCAAATATCATCCTCAATGGGAAAAAGCTTGCAGCCTTCCCATTGAGATCAGGAACACGACAAGGATGCCCACTCTCACCACTCTTGTTCAACATAGTATTAGAAGTCCTAGCAACAGCAATCAGACAACAAAGAGAAATAAAAGGTATCCAGATTGGCAAGGAAGAAGTCAAACTCTCTCTCTTCGCAGATGACATGACTCTTTATATGGAAAACCCGAACGACTCCACCCCCAAACTACTAGAACTCATACAGCAATTCAGTAATGTAGCAGGATACAAAGTCAATGTCCAGAAATCAGTGGCTTTCTTATACACTAACAATGAAAATACAGAAAGGCAAATTAGAGAATCGATTCCATTTACTATAGCACCAAGAACCATAAGATACCTCGGAATAAACCTAACCAAAGAGGTTAAAGATCTGTACTCGAGGAACTACAGAACACTCCTAAAAGAAATTGAAGAAGACACAAAAAGATGGAAGACCATTGAATGCTCTTGGATGGGAAGAATAAACATCGTTAAAATGTCTATACTGCCCAGAGCAATCTATACTTTTAATGCCATTCCAATCAAAATTCCACCAGTATTTTTCAAAGAGCTGGAGCAAATAATCCTAAAATTTGTATGGAATCAGAAGAGACCCCGAATTGCTAAGGAAATGTTGAAAAACAAAAATAAAACTGGTGGCATCACGTTACCTGATTTCAAGCTTTACTGCAAAGCTGTGATCACCAAGACAGCATGGTACTGGCATAAAAACAGACACATGGACCAGTGGAACAGAGTAGAGAGCCCAGATATGGACCCTCAACTCTATGGTCAAATAATCTTTGACAAAACAGGAAAAAATATCCAGTGGAAAAAAGACAGTCTCTTCAATAAAGGGTGCTGGGAAAACTGGACAGTTGCATGTAGAAGAATGAAACTTGACCATTCTCTTACACCGTACACAAAGATAAACTCGAAATGGATAAAAGACCTCAACGTGAGACAGGAATCCATCAGAATCCTCGAGGAGAACATAGGGAGTAACCTCTTTGATATCAGCCACAGCAACTTCTTTCAAGATATGTCTCCAAAGGCGAAGGAAACAAAGGCAAAGATGAACTTCTGGGACTTCATCAAGATAAAAAGCTTCTGCACAGCAAAAGAAACAGTCATCAAAACAAAGAGGCAACCCACGGAATGGGAGAAGATATTTGCAAATAACAATACAGACAAAAGGTTGATATCCAGGATCTATAAAGAACTCCTCAAACTCAACACACACAAAACAGATAATCATATTTAAAAATGGGCAGAAGATATGAACAGACACTTCTCCAATGAAGACATACAAATGGCTACCAGACACATGAAAAAATGTTCATCATCACTAGCCATCAGGGAGATTATAATCAAAACCACATTGAGATACCACCTTACACCGGTTAGAATGGCCAAAATTAGCAAGACAGGAAACAACGTGTGTTGGAGAGGATGTGGAGAAAGGGGAACCCTCTTCCACTGTTGGTGGGAATGCAAACTGGTGCAGCCACTTTGGAGAACAGTGTGGAGATTCCTCAGGAAATTAAAAATAGATCTTCCCTATGACCCTGCAATTGCACTGCTGGGTATTTACCCCCAAGATACAGATGTAGTGAAAAGAAGGGCCATCTGTACCCCAATGTTTATAGCAGCAATGGCCACGGTCGCCAAACTGTGGAAAGAACCAAGATGCCCTTCAACGGATGAATGGATAAGGAAGATGTGGTCCATATACACTATGGAGTATGATGCCTCCATCAGAAAGGACGAATACCCAACTTTTGTAGCAACATGGACAGGACTGGAAGAGATTATGCTGAGTGAAATAAGTCAAACAGAGAATGTCAAGTATCATATGGTTTCACTTATTGGTGGAGCATAACAAATAATATAGAGGACAAGGGTAGATGGAGAGGAGAAGGGAGTTGAGGGAAATTGGAAGGGGAGGTGAACCATGAGAGACTATGGACTCTGAAAAACAACCTGAGGGTTTTGAAGGGGCGGGGTGGGAGGGTGGGGGAACCAGGTGGTGGGTATTAGGGAGGGCACAGATTGCATGGAGCACTGGGTGTGGTGAAAAAACAATGAATACTGTTACGCTGAAAATAAATAAAAAATTAAAAAAAAAAAAAGAAAACTATTAATCAAGATAAAGAGTCATGTTGATATGAATACATTAATAGTAGGAGATCTTAACACGCCTCTCTCAGAAATAGACAGATCATCGAAGCAGAAAATCAATAAAGAAATAAGAGCATTGAATGATACATTGGACCAGATGGACCTCATAGATATATACAGAACATTCCACCCTAAACCAACAGAATACTCATTCTTCTCAAGTGCACATGGAACCTTCTCCAGAATAGACCACATACTGGGTCACAAATCAGGGCTCAACCGATACCAAACGACTGAGATTATTCCCTGCATATTCTCAGATCACAATGCTTTGAAACTGGAGCTCAATCACAAGGAAAAGTTCAGAAGGAACTCAAACACCTGGAAGCTAAAGACCACCTTGCTTAAGAATGCTTGGATCAACCAGGAGATCAAAGAAGAACTTAAACAATTTATGGAAACCAATGAGAACGAAGACACTTCACTCCAAAACCTATGGGATACAGCAAAGGCGGTCCTAAGGGGGAAATTCATAGCCATCCAAACCTCCCTCAAAAAAATTGAAAAATCCAGAATACACCAGCTGTCTCTACACCTTAAAGAACTGGAGAATCAACAACAAATCAAACCAACTCCACACGTAAGAAGGAAAATAATCAAGATTAGAGCAGAGATCAACGAGGTAGAAACCAGAGATACAGTAGAACGTATCAACGAAACTAGAAGCTGGTTTTTGGGAAGAATCAATAAGATCGATAAACCATTGGCCACACTAATCCAAAAGAAAAGAGAGAAAGCCCAAATTAATAAAATTAAGAATGAAAAGGGAGAGATCACAACTAACACCAAGGAAGTAGAAACAATCATCAGAAGCTATTATCAACAGTTATATGCCAATAAGCTAAGCAACCTAGATGAAATGGATGCATTCCTGGAAAACTATAAACTCCCAAAATTGAACCAGGAAGAAATTGACAACCTGAACAGACCGATATCTAGTAACGAGATTGAAGCAGTGATCAAAAACCTCCCAAAAAACAAGAGCCCAGGACCTGACGGATTCCCTGGGGAATTCTATCAAACTTTCAAAGAAGAAATAATACCTATTCTCCTGAAGCTGTTTCCAAAAATTGAAGCAGAAGGAAAACTTCCAGACTCTTTTTATGAAGCCAGCATCACCCTGATCCCCAAACCAGGCAAAGACCCTACCAAAAAGGAGAATTTCAGACCGATATCACTGATGAATATGGATGCTAAGATTCTCAACAAGATCCTAGCAAACAGGATCCAACAGCACATTAAAAAGATTATCCACCATGACCAGGTGGGATTCATCCCTGGGTTACAAGGATGGTTCAACATTCGCAAATCAATCAATGTGATAGAACAAATCAATAAGAGAAGGGAGAAGAACCACATGGTCCTCTCCATTGATGCAGAAAAAGCTTTTGACAAAATCCAGCATCCGTTCCTGATTAAAACGCTTCAAAGTATAGGGATAGAGGGAACATTCCTGAACTTCATCAAATCTATCTATGAAAAACCCACAGCAAATATCATCCTCAATGGGAAAAAGCTTGCAGCCTTCCCATTGAGATCAGGAAGACGACAAGGATGCCCACTCTCACCACTCTTGTTCAACATAGTATTAGAAGTCCTAGCAACAGCAATCAGACAACAAAGAGAAATAAAAGGTATCCAGATTGGCAAGGAAGAAGTCAAACTCTCTCTCTTCGCAGATGACATGACTCTTTATATGGAAAACCCGAACGACTCCACCCCCAAACTACTAGAACTCATACAGCAATTCAGTAATGTAGCAGGATACAAAGTCAATGTCCAGAAATCAGTGGCTTTCTTATACACTAACAATGAAAATACAGAAAGGCAAATTAGAGAATCGATTCCATTTACTATAGCACCAAGAACCATAAGATACCTCGGAATAAACCTAACCAAAGAGGTTAAAGATCTGTACTCGAGGAACTACAGAACACTCCTAAAAGAAATTGAAGAAGACACAAAAAGATGGAAGACCATTGAATGCTCTTGGATGGGAAGAATAAACATCGTTAAAATGTCTATACTGCCCAGAGCAATCTATACTTTTAATGCCATTCCAATCAAAATTCCACCAGTATTTTTCAAAGAGCTGGAGCAAATAATCCTAAAATTTGTATGGAATCAGAAGAGACCCCGAATTGCTAAGGAAATGTTGAAAAACAAAAATAAAACTGGTGGCATCACGTTACCTGATTTCAAGCTTTACTGCAAAGCTGTGATCACCAAGACAGCATGGTACTGGCATAAAAACAGACACATGGACCAGTGGAACAGAGTAGAGAGCCCAGATATGGACCCTCAACTCTATGGTCAAATAATCTTTGACAAAACAGGAAAAAATATCCAGTGGAAAAAAGACAGTCTCTTCAATAAAGGGTGCTGGGAAAACTGGACAGTTGCATGTAGAAGAATGAAACTTGACCATTCTCTTACACCGTACACAAAGATAAACTCGAAATGGATAAAAGACCTCAACGTGAGACAGGAATCCATCAGAATCCTCGAGGAGAACATAGGGAGTAACCTCTTTGATATCAGCCACAGCAACTTCTTTCAAGATATGTCTCCAAAGGCGAAGGAAACAAAGGCAAAGATGAACTTCTGGGACTTCATCAAGATAAAAAGCTTCTGCACAGCAAAAGAAACAGTCATCAAAACAAAGAGGCAACCCACGGAATGGGAGAAGATATTTGCAAATAACAATACAGACAAAAGGTTGATATCCAGGATCTATAAAGAACTCCTCAAACTCAACACACACAAAACAGATAATCATATTTAAAAATGGGCAGAAGATATGAACAGACACTTCTCCAATGAAGACATACAAATGGCTACCAGACACATGAAAAAATGTTCATCATCACTAGCCATCAGGGAGATTATAATCAAAACCACATTGAGATACCACCTTACACCGGTTAGAATGGCCAAAATTAGCAAGACAGGAAACAACGTGTGTTGGAGAGGATGTGGAGAAAGGGGAACCCTCTTCCACTGTTGGTGGGAATGCAAACTGGTGCAGCCACTTTGGAGAACAGTGTGGAGATTCCTCAGGAAATTAAAAATAGATCTTCCCTATGACCCTGCAATTGCACTGCTGGGTATTTACCCCCAAGATACAGATGTAGTGAAAAGAAGGGCCATCTGTACCCCAATGTTTATAGCAGCAATGGCCACGGTCGCCAAACTGTGGAAAGAACCAAGATGCCCTTCAACGGATGAATGGATAAGGAAGATGTGGTCCATATACACTATGGAGTATGATGCCTCCATCAGAAAGGACGAATACCCAACTTTTGTAGCAACATGGACAGGACTGGAAGAGATTATGCTGAGTGAAATAAGTCAAACAGAGAATGTCAAGTATCATATGGTTTCACTTATTGGTGGAGCATAACAAATAATATAGAGGACAAGGGTAGATGGAGAGGAGAAGGGAGTTGAGGGAAATTGGAAGGGGAGGTGAACCATGAGAGACTATGGACTCTGAAAAACAACCTGAGGGTTTTGAAGGGGCGGGGTGGGAGGGTGGGGGAACCAGGTGGTGGGTATTAGGGAGGGCACAGATTGCATGGAGCACTGGGTGTGGTGAAAAAACAATGAATACTGTTACGCTGAAAATAAATAAAAAATTAAAAAAAAAAAAGAAAACTATTAATCAAGATAAAGAGTCATGTTGATATGAATACATTAATAGTAGGAGATCTTAACACGCCTCTCTCAGAAATAGACAGATCATCGAAGCAGAAAATCAATAAAGAAATAAGAGCATTGAATGATACATTGGACCAGATGGACCTCATAGATATATACAGAACATTCCACCCTAAACCAACAGAATACTCATTCTTCTCAAGTGCACATGGAACCTTCTCCAGAATAGACCACATACTGGGTCACAAATCAGGGCTCAACCGATACCAAACGACTGAGATTATTCCCTGCATATTCTCAGATCACAATGCTTTGAAACTGGAGCTCAATCACAAGGAAAAGTTCAGAAGGAACTCAAACACCTGGAAGCTAAAGACCACCTTGCTTAAGAATGCTTGGATCAACCAGGAGATCAAAGAAGAACTTAAACAATTTATGGAAACCAATGAGAACGAAGACACTTCACTCCAAAACCTATGGGATACAGCAAAGGCGGTCCTAAGGGGGAAATTCATAGCCATCCAAACCTCCCTCAAAAAAATTGAAAAATCCAGAATACACCAGCTGTCTCTACACCTTAAAGAACTGGAGAATCAACAACAAATCAAACCAACTCCACACGTAAGAAGGAAAATAATCAAGATTAGAGCAGAGATCAACGAGGTAGAAACCAGAGATACAGTAGAACGTATCAACGAAACTAGAAGCTGGTTTTTGGAAAGAATCAATAAGATCGATAAACCATTGGCCACACTAATCCAAAAGAAAAGAGAGAAAGCCCAAATTAATAAAATTAAGAATGAAAAGGGAGAGATCACAACTAACACCAAGGAAGTAGAAACAATCATCAGAAGCTATTATCAACAGTTATATGCCAATAAGCTAAGCAACCTAGATGAAATGGATGCATTCCTGGAAAACTATAAACTCCCAAAATTGAACCAGGAAGAAATTGACAACCTGAACAGACCGATATCTAGTAACGAGATTGAAGCAGTGATCAAAAACCTCCCAAAAAACAAGAGCCCAGGACCTGACGGATTCCCTGGGGAATTCTATCAAACTTTCAAAGAAGAAATAATACCTATTCTCCTGAAGCTGTTTCCAAAAATTGAAGCAGAAGGAAAACTTCCAGACTCTTTTTATGAAGCCAGCATCACCCTGATCCCCAAACCAGGCAAAGACCCTACCAAAAAGGAGAATTTCAGACCGATATCACTGATGAATATGGATGCTAAGATTCTCAACAAGATCCTAGCAAACAGGATCCAACAGCACATTAAAAAGATTATCCACCATGACCAGGTGGGATTCATCCCTGGGTTACAAGGATGGTTCAACATTCGCAAATCAATCAATGTGATAGAACAAATCAATAAGAGAAGGGAGAAGAACCACATGGTCCTCTCCATTGATGCAGAAAAAGCTTTTGACAAAATCCAGCATCCGTTCCTGATTAAAACGCTTCAAAGTATAGGGATAGAGGGAACATTCCTGAACTTCATCAAATCTATCTATGAAAAACCCACAGCAAATATCATCCTCAATGGGAAAAAGCTTGCAGCCTTCCCATTGAGATCAGGAACACGACAAGGATGCCCACTCTCACCACTCTTGTTCAACATAGTATTAGAAGTCCTAGCAACAGCAATCAGACAACAAAGAGAAATAAAAGGTATCCAGATTGGCAAGGAAGAAGTCAAACTCTCTCTCTTCGCAGATGACATGACTCTTTATATGGAAAACCCGAACGACTCCACCCCCAAACTACTAGAACTCATACAGCAATTCAGTAATGTAGCAGGATACAAAGTCAATGTCCAGAAATCAGTGGCTTTCTTATACACTAACAATGAAAATACAGAAAGGCAAATTAGAGAATCGATTCCATTTACTATAGCACCAAGAACCATAAGATACCTCGGAATAAACCTAACCAAAGAGGTTAAAGATCTGTACTCGAGGAACTACAGAACACTCCTAAAAGAAATTGAAGAAGACACAAAAAGATGGAAGACCATTGAATGCTCTTGGATGGGAAGAATAAACATCGTTAAAATGTCTATACTGCCCAGAGCAATCTATACTTTTAATGCCATTCCAATCAAAATTCCACCAGTATTTTTCAAAGAGCTGGAGCAAATAATCCTAAAATTTGTATGGAATCAGAAGAGACCCCGAATTGCTAAGGAAATGTTGAAAAACAAAAATAAAACTGGTGGCATCACGTTACCTGATTTCAAGCTTTACTGCAAAGCTGTGATCACCAAGACAGCATGGTACTGGCATAAAAACAGACACATGGACCAGTGGAACAGAGTAGAGAGCCCAGATATGGACCCTCAACTCTATGGTCAAATAATCTTTGACAAAACAGGAAAAAATATCCAGTGGAAAAAAGACAGTCTCTTCAATAAAGGGTGCTGGGAAAACTGGACAGTTGCATGTAGAAGAATGAAACTTGACCATTCTCTTACACCGTACACAAAGATAAACTCGAAATGGATAAAAGACCTCAACGTGAGACAGGAATCCATCAGAATCCTCGAGGAGAACATAGGGAGTAACCTCTTTGATATCAGCCACAGCAACTTCTTTCAAGATATGTCTCCAAAGGCGAAGGAAACAAAGGCAAAGATGAACTTCTGGGACTTCATCAAGATAAAAAGCTTCTGCACAGCAAAAGAAACAGTCATCAAAACAAAGAGGCAACCCACGGAATGGGAGAAGATATTTGCAAATAACAATACAGACAAAAGGTTGATATCCAGGATCTATAAAGAACTCCTCAAACTCAACACACACAAAACAGATAATCATATTTAAAAATGGGCAGAAGATATGAACAGACACTTCTCCAATGAAGACATACAAATGGCTACCAGACACATGAAAAAATGTTCATCATCACTAGCCATCAGGGAGATTATAATCAAAACCACATTGAGATACCACCTTACACCGGTTAGAATGGCCAAAATTAGCAAGACAGGAAACAACGTGTGTTGGAGAGGATGTGGAGAAAGGGGAACCCTCTTCCACTGTTGGTGGGAATGCAAACTGGTGCAGCCACTTTGGAGAACAGTGTGGAGATTCCTCAGGAAATTAAAAATAGATCTTCCCTATGACCCTGCAATTGCACTGCTGGGTATTTACCCCCAAGATACAGATGTAGTGAAAAGAAGGGCCATCTGTACCCCAATGTTTATAGCAGCAATGGCCACGGTCGCCAAACTGTGGAAAGAACCAAGATGCCCTTCAACGGATGAATGGATAAGGAAGATGTGGTCCATATACACTATGGAGTATGATGCCTCCATCAGAAAGGACGAATACCCAACTTTTGTAGCAACATGGACAGGACTGGAAGAGATTATGCTGAGTGAAATAAGTCAAACAGAGAATGTCAAGTATCATATGGTTTCACTTATTGGTGGAGCATAACAAATAATATAGAGGACAAGGGTAGATGGAGAGGAGAAGGGAGTTGAGGGAAATTGGAAGGGGAGGTGAACCATGAGAGACTATGGACTCTGAAAAACAACCTGAGGGTTTTGAAGGGGCGGGGTGGGAGGGTGGGGGAACCAGGTGGTGGGTATTAGGGAGGGCACAGATTGCATGGAGCACTGGGTGTGGTGAAAAAACAATGAATACTGTTACGCTGAAAATAAATAAAAAATTAAAAAAAAAAAAGAAAACTATTAATCAAGATAAAGAGTCATGTTGATATGAATACATTAATAGTAGGAGATCTTAACACGCCTCTCTCAGAAATAGACAGATCATCGAAGCAGAAAATCAATAAAGAAATAAGAGCATTGAATGATACATTGGACCAGATGGACCTCATAGATATATACAGAACATTCCACCCTAAACCAACAGAATACTCATTCTTCTCAAGTGCACATGGAACCTTCTCCAGAATAGACCACATACTGGGTCACAAATCAGGGCTCAACCGATACCAAACGACTGAGATTATTCCCTGCATATTCTCAGATCACAATGCTTTGAAACTGGAGCTCAATCACAAGGAAAAGTTCAGAAGGAACTCAAACACCTGGAAGCTAACGACCACCTTGCTTAAGAATGCTTGGATCAACCAGGAGATCAAAGAAGAACTTAAACAATTTATGGAAACCAATGAGAACGAAGACACTTCACTCCAAAACCTATGGGATACAGCAAAGGCGGTCCTAAGGGGGAAATTCATAGCCATCCAAACCTCCCTCAAAAAAATTGAAAAATCCAGAATACACCAGCTGTCTCTACACCTTAAAGAACTGGAGAATCAACAACAAATCAAACCAACTCCACACGTAAGAAGGAAAATAATCAAGATTAGAGCAGAGATCAACGAGGTAGAAACCAGAGATACAGTAGAACGTATCAACGAAACTAGAAGCTGGTTTTTGGAAAGAATCAATAAGATCGATAAACCATTGGCCACACTAATCCAAAAGAAAAGAGAGAAAGCCCAAATTAATAAAATTAAGAATGAAAAGGGAGAGATCACAACTAACACCAAGGAAGTAGAAACAATCATCAGAAGCTATTATCAACAGTTATATGCCAATAAGCTAAGCAACCTAGATGAAATGGATGCATTCCTGGAAAACTATAAACTCCCAAAATTGAACCAGGAAGAAATTGACAACCTGAACGGACCGATATCTAGTAACGAGATTGAAGCAGTGATCAAAAACCTCCCAAAAAACAAGAGCCCAGGACCTGACGGATTCCCTGGGGAATTCTATCAAACTTTCAAAGAAGAAATAATACCTATTCTCCTGAAGCTGTTTCCAAAAATTGAAGCAGAAGGAAAACTTCCAGACTCTTTTTATGAAGCCAGCATCACCCTGATCCCCAAACCAGGCAAAGACCCTACCAAAAAGGAGAATTTCAGACCGATATCACTGATGAATATGGATGCTAAGATTCTCAACAAGATCCTAGCAAACAGGATCCAACAGCACATTAAAAAGATTATCCACCATGACCAGGTGGGATTCATCCCTGGGTTACAAGGATGGTTCAACATTCGCAAATCAATCAATGTGATAGAACAAATCAATAAGAGAAGGGAGAAGAACCACATGGTCCTCTCCATTGATGCAGAAAAAGCTTTTGACAAAATCCAGCATCCGTTCCTGATTAAAACGCTTCAAAGTATAGGGATAGAGGGAGCATTCCTGAACTTCATCAAATCTATCTATGAAAAACCCACAGCAAATATCATCCTCAATGGGAAAAAGCTTGCAGCCTTCCCATTGAGATCAGGAACACGACAAGGATGCCCACTCTCACCACTCTTGTTCAACATAGTATTAGAAGTCCTAGCAACAGCAATCAGACAACAAAGAGAAATAAAAGGTATCCAGATTGGCAAGGAAGAAGTCAAACTCTCTCTCTTCGCAGATGACATGACTCTTTATATGGAAAACCCGAACGACTCCACCCCCAAACTACTAGAACTCATACAGCAATTCAGTAATGTAGCAGGATACAAAGTCAATGTCCAGAAATCAGTGGCTTTCTTATACACTAACAATGAAAATACAGAAAGGCAAATTAGAGAATCGATTCCATTTACTATAGCACCAAGAACCATAAGATACCTCGGAATAAACCTAACCAAAGAGGTTAAAGATCTGTACTCGAGGAACTACAGAACACTCCTAAAAGAAATTGAAGAAGACACAAAAAGATGGAAGACCATTGAATGCTCTTGGATGGGAAGAATAAACATCGTTAAAATGTCTATACTGCCCAGAGCAATCTATACTTTTAATGCCATTCCAATCAAAATTCCACCAGTATTTTTCAAAGAGCTGGAGCAAATAATCCTAAAATTTGTATGGAATCAGAAGAGACCCCGAATTGCTAAGGAAATGTTGAAAAACAAAAATAAAACTGGTGGCATCACGTTACCTGATTTCAAGCTTTACTGCAAAGCTGTGATCACCAAGACAGCATGGTACTGGCATAAAAACAGACACATGGACCAGTGGAACAGAGTAGAGAGCCCAGATATGGACCCTCAACTCTATGGTCAAATAATCTTTGACAAAACAGGAAAAAATATCCAGTGGAAAAAAGACAGTCTCTTCAATAAAGGGTGCTGGGAAAACTGGACAGTTGCATGTAGAAGAATGAAACTTGACCATTCTCTTACACCGTACACAAAGATAAACTCGAAATGGATAAAAGACCTCAACGTGAGACAGGAATCCATCAGAATCCTCGAGGAGAACATAGGGAGTAACCTCTTTGATATCAGCCACAGCAACTTCTTTCAAGATATGTCTCCAAAGGCGAAGGAAACAAAGGCAAAGATGAACTTCTGGGACTTCATCAAGATAAAAAGCTTCTGCACAGCAAAAGAAACAGTCATCAAAACAAAGAGGCAACCCACGGAATGGGAGAAGATATTTGCAAATAACAATACAGACAAAAGTTTGATATCCAGGATCTATAAAGAACTCCTCAAACTCAACACACACAAAACAGATAATCATATTTAAAAATGGGCAGAAGATATGAACAGACACTTCTCCAATGAAGACATACAAATGGCTACCAGACACATGAAAAAATGTTCATCATCACTAGCCATCAGGGAGATTATAATCAAAACCACATTGAGATACCACCTTACACCGGTTAGAATGGCCAAAATTAGCAAGACAGGAAACAACGTGTGTTGGAGAGGATGTGGAGAAAGGGGAACCCTCTTCCACTGTTGGTGGGAATGCAAACTGGTGCAGCCACTTTGGAGAACAGTGTGGAGATTCCTCAGGAAATTAAAAATACATCTTCCCTATGACCCTGCAATTGCACTGCTGGGTATTTACCCCCAAGATACAGATGTAGTGAAAAGAAGGGCCATCTGTACCCCAATGTTTATAGCAGCAATGGCCACGGTCGCCAAACTGTGGAAAGAACCAAGATGCCCTTCAACGGATGAATGGATAAGGAAGATGTGGTCCATATACACTATGGAGTATGATGCCTCCATCAGAAAGGACGAATACCCAACTTTTGTAGCAACATGGACAGGACTGGAAGAGATTATGCTGAGTGAAATAAGTCAAACAGAGAATGTCAAGTATCATATGGTTTCACTTATTGGTGGAGCATAACAAATAATATAGAGGACAAGGGTAGATGGAGAGGAGAAGGGAGTTGAGGGAAATTGGAAGGGGAGGTGAACCATGAGAGACTATGGACTCTGAAAAACAACCTGAGGGTTTTGAAGGGGCGGGGTGGGAGGGTGGGGGAACCAGGTGGTGGGTATTAGGGAGGGCACAGATTGCATGGAGCACTGGGTGTGGTGAAAAAACAATGAATACTGTTACGCTGAAAATAAATAAAAAATTAAAAAAAAAAAAGAAAACTATTAATCAAGATAAAGAGTCATGTTGATATGAATACATTAATAGTAGGAGATCTTAACACGCCTCTCTCAGAAATAGACAGATCATCGAAGCAGAAAATCAATAAAGAAATAAGAGCATTGAATGATACATTGGACCAGATGGACCTCATAGATATATACAGAACATTCCACCCTAAACCAACAGAATACTCATTCTTCTCAAGTGCACATGGAACCTTCTCCAGAATAGACCACATACTGGGTCACAAATCAGGGCTCAACCGATACCAAACGACTGAGATTATTCCCTGCATATTCTCAGATCACAATGCTTTGAAACTGGAGCTCAATCACAAGGAAAAGTTCAGAAGGAACTCAAACACCTGGAAGCTAAAGACCACCTTGCTTAAGAATGCTTGGATCAACCAGGAGATCAAAGAAGAACTTAAACAATTTATGGAAACCAATGAGAACGAAGACACTTCACTCCAAAACCTATGGGATACAGCAAAGGCGGTCCTAAGGGGGAAATTCATAGCCATCCAAACCTCCCTCAAAAAAATTGAAAAATCCAGAATACACCAGCTGTCTCTACACCTTAAAGAACTGGAGAATCAACAACAAATCAAACCAACTCCACACGTAAGAAGGAAAATAATCAAGATTAGAGCAGAGATCAACGAGGTAGAAACCAGAGATACAGTAGAACGTATCAACGAAACTAGAAGCTGGTTTTTGGAAAGAATCAATAAGATCGATAAACCATTGGCCACACTAATCCAAAAGAAAAGAGAGAAAGCCCAAATTAATAAAATTAAGAATGAAAAGGGAGAGATCACAACTAACACCAAGGAAGTAGAAACAATCATCAGAAGCTATTATCAACAGTTATATGCCAATAAGCTAAGCAACCTAGATGAAATGGATGCATTCCTGGAAAACTATAAACTCCCAAAATTGAACCAGGAAGAAATTGACAACCTGAACGGACCGATATCTAGTAACGAGATTGAAGCAGTGATCAAAAACCTCCCAAAAAACAAGAGCCCAGGACCTGACGGATTCCCTGGGGAATTCTATCAAACTTTCAAAGAAGAAATAATACCTATTCTCCTGAAGCTGTTTCCAAAAATTGAAGCAGAAGGAAAACTTCCAGACTCTTTTTATGAAGCCAGCATCACCCTGATCCCCAAACCAGGCAAAGACCCTACCAAAAAGGAGAATTTCAGACCGATATCACTGATGAATATGGATGCTAAGATTCTCAACAAGATCCTAGCAAACAGGATCCAACAGCACATTAAAAAGATTATCCACCATGACCAGGTGGGATTCATCCCTGGGTTACAAGGATGGTTCAACATTCGCAAATCAATCAATGTGATAGAACAAATCAATAAGAGAAGGGAGAAGAACCACATGGTCCTCTCCATTGATGCAGAAAAAGCTTTTGACAAAATCCAGCATCCGTTCCTGATTAAAACGCTTCAAAGTATAGGGATAGAGGGAGCATTCCTGAACTTCATCAAATCTATCTATGAAAAACCCACAGCAAATATCATCCTCAATGGGAAAAAGCTTGCAGCCTTCCCATTGAGATCAGGAAGACGACAAGGATGCCCACTCTCACCACTCTTGTTCAACATAGTATTAGAAGTCCTAGCAACAGCAATCAGACAACAAAGAGAAATAAAAGGTATCCAGATTGGCAAGGAAGAAGTCAAACTCTCTCTCTTCGCAGATGACATGACTCTTTATATGGAAAACCCGAACGACTCCACCCCCAAACTACTAGAACTCATACAGCAATTCAGTAATGTAGCAGGATACAAAGTCAATGTCCAGAAATCAGTGGCTTTCTTATACACTAACAATGAAAATACAGAAAGGCAAATTAGAGAATCGATTCCATTTACTATAGCACCAAGAACCATAAGATACCTCGGAATAAACCTAACCAAAGAGGTTAAAGATCTGTACTCGAGGAACTACAGAACACTCCTAAAAGAAATTGAAGAAGACACAAAAAGATGGAAGACCATTGAATGCTCTTGGATGGGAAGAATAAACATCGTTAAAATGTCTATACTGCCCAGAGCAATCTATACTTTTAATGCCATTCCAATCAAAATTCCACCAGTATTTTTCAAAGAGCTGGAGCAAATAATCCTAAAATTTGTATGGAATCAGAAGAGACCCCGAATTGCTAAGGAAATGTTGAAAAACAAAAATAAAACTGGTGGCATCACGTTACCTGATTTCAAGCTTTACTGCAAAGCTGTGATCACCAAGACAGCATGGTACTGGCATAAAAACAGACACATGGACCAGTGGAACAGAGTAGAGAGCCCAGATATGGACCCTCAACTCTATGGTCAAATAATCTTTGACAAAACAGGAAAAAATATCCAGTGGAAAAAAGACAGTCTCTTCAATAAAGGGTGCTGGGAAAACTGGACAGTTGCATGTAGAAGAATGAAACTTGACCATTCTCTTACACCGTACACAAAGATAAACTCGAAATGGATAAAAGACCTCAACGTGAGACAGGAATCCATCAGAATCCTCGAGGAGAACATAGGGAGTAACCTCTTTGATATCAGCCACAGCAACTTCTTTCAAGATATGTCTCCAAAGGCGAAGGAAACAAAGGCAAAGATGAACTTCTGGGACTTCATCAAGATAAAAAGCTTCTGCACAGCAAAAGAAACAGTCATCAAAACAAAGAGGCAACCCACGGAATGGGAGAAGATATTTGCAAATAACAATACAGACAAAAGTTTGATATCCAGGATCTATAAAGAACTCCTCAAACTCAACACACACAAAACAGATAATCATATTTAAAAATGGGCAGAAGATATGAACAGACACTTCTCCAATGAAGACATACAAATGGCTACCAGACACATGAAAAAATGTTCATCATCACTAGCCATCAGGGAGATTATAATCAAAACCACATTGAGATACCACCTTACACCGGTTAGAATGGCCAAAATTAGCAAGACAGGAAACAACGTGTGTTGGAGAGGATGTGGAGAAAGGGGAACCCTCTTCCACTGTTGGTGGGAATGCAAACTGGTGCAGCCACTTTGGAGAACAGTGTGGAGATTCCTCAGGAAATTAAAAATAGATCTTCCCTATGACCCTGCAATTGCACTGCTGGGTATTTACCCCCAAGATACAGATGTAGTGAAAAGAAGGGCCATCTGTACCCCAATGTTTATAGCAGCAATGGCCACGGTCGCCAAACTGTGGAAAGAACCAAGATGCCCTTCAACGGATGAATGGATAAGGAAGATGTGGTCCATATACACTATGGAGTATGATGCCTCCATCAGAAAGGACGAATACCCAACTTTTGTAGCAACATGGACAGGACTGGAAGAGATTATGCTGAGTGAAATAAGTCAAACAGAGAATGTCAAGTATCATATGGTTTCACTTATTGGTGGAGCATAACAAATAATATAGAGGACAAGGGTAGATGGAGAGGAGAAGGGAGTTGAGGGAAATTGGAAGGGGAGGTGAACCATGAGAGACTATGGACTCTGAAAAACAACCTGAGGGTTTTGAAGGGGCGGGGTGGGAGGGTGGGGGAACCAGGTGGTGGGTATTAGGGAGGGCACAGATTGCATGGAGCACTGGGTGTGGTGAAAAAACAATGAATACTGTTACGCTGAAAATAAATAAAAAATTAAAAAAAAAAAAGAAAACTATTAATCAAGATAAAGAGTCATGTTGATATGAATACATTAATAGTAGGAGATCTTAACACGCCTCTCTCAGAAATAGACAGATCATCGAAGCAGAAAATCAATAAAGAAATAAGAGCATTGAATGATACATTGGACCAGATGGACCTCATAGATATATACAGAACATTCCACCCTAAACCAACAGAATACTCATTCTTCTCAAGTGCACATGGAACCTTCTCCAGAATAGACCACATACTGGGTCACAAATCAGGGCTCAACCGATACCAAACGACTGAGATTATTCCCTGCATATTCTCAGATCACAATGCTTTGAAACTGGAGCTCAATCACAAGGAAAAGTTCAGAAGGAACTCAAACACCTGGAAGCTAAAGACCACCTTGCTTAAGAATGCTTGGATCAACCAGGAGATCAAAGAAGAACTTAAACAATTTATGGAAACCAATGAGAACGAAGACACTTCACTCCAAAACCTATGGGATACAGCAAAGGCGGTCCTAAGGGGGAAATTCATAGCCATCCAAACCTCCCTCAAAAAAATTGAAAAATCCAGAATACACCAGCTGTCTCTACACCTTAAAGAACTGGAGAATCAACAACAAATCAAACCAACTCCACACGTAAGAAGGAAAATAATCAAGATTAGAGCAGAGATCAACGAGGTAGAAACCAGAGATACAGTAGAACGTATCAACGAAACTAGAAGCTGGTTTTTGGAAAGAATCAATAAGATCGATAAACCATTGGCCACACTAATCCAAAAGAAAAGAGAGAAAGCCCAAATTAATAAAATTAAGAATGAAAAGGGAGAGATCACAACTAACACCAAGGAAGTAGAAACAATCATCAGAAGCTATTATCAACAGTTATATGCCAATAAGCTAAGCAACCTAGATGAAATGGATGCATTCCTGGAAAACTATAAACTCCCAAAATTGAACCAGGAAGAAATTGACAACCTGAACGGACCGATATCTAGTAACGAGATTGAAGCAGTGATCAAAAACCTCCCAAAAAACAAGAGCCCAGGACCTGACGGATTCCCTGGGGAATTCTATCAAACTTTCAAAGAAGAAATAATACCTATTCTCCTGAAGCTGTTTCCAAAAATTGAAGCAGAAGGAAAACTTCCAGACTCTTTTTATGAAGCCAGCATCACCCTGATCCCCAAACCAGGCAAAGACCCTACCAAAAAGGAGAATTTCAGACCGATATCACTGATGAATATGGATGCTAAGATTCTCAACAAGATCCTAGCAAACAGGATCCAACAGCACATTAAAAAGATTATCCACCATGACCAGGTGGGATTCATCCCTGGGTTACAAGGATGGTTCAACATTCGCAAATCAATCAATGTGATAGAACAAATCAATAAGAGAAGGGAGAAGAACCACATGGTCCTCTCCATTGATGCAGAAAAAGCTTTTGACAAAATCCAGCATCCGTTCCTGATTAAAACGCTTCAAAGTATAGGGATAGAGGGAGCATTCCTGAACTTCATCAAATCTATCTATGAAAAACCCACAGCAAATATCATCCTCAATGGGAAAAAGCTTGCAGCCTTCCCATTGAGATCAGGAAGACGACAAGGATGCCCACTCTCACCACTCTTGTTCAACATAGTATTAGAAGTCCTAGCAACAGCAATCAGACAACAAAGAGAAATAAAAGGTATCCAGATTGGCAAGGAAGAAGTCAAACTCTCTCTCTTCGCAGATGACATGACTCTTTATATGGAAAACCCGAACGACTCCACCCCCAAACTACTAGAACTCATACAGCAATTCAGTAATGTAGCAGGATACAAAGTCAATGTCCAGAAATCAGTGGCTTTCTTATACACTAACAATGAAAATACAGAAAGGCAAATTAGAGAATCGATTCCATTTACTATAGCACCAAGAACCATAAGATACCTCGGAATAAACCTAACCAAAGAGGTTAAAGATCTGTACTCGAGGAACTACAGAACACTCCTAAAAGAAATTGAAGAAGACACAAAAAGATGGAAGACCATTGAATGCTCTTGGATGGGAAGAATAAACATCGTTAAAATGTCTATACTGCCCAGAGCAATCTATACTTTTAATGCCATTCCAATCAAAATTCCACCAGTATTTTTCAAAGAGCTGGAGCAAATAATCCTAAAATTTGTATGGAATCAGAAGAGACCCCGAATTGCTAAGGAAATGTTGAAAAACAAAAATAAAACTGGTGGCATCACGTTACCTGATTTCAAGCTTTACTGCAAAGCTGTGATCACCAAGACAGCATGGTACTGGCATAAAAACAGACACATGGACCAGTGGAACAGAGTAGAGAGCCCAGATATGGACCCTCAACTCTATGGTCAAATAATCTTTGACAAAACAGGAAAAAATATCCAGTGGAAAAAAGACAGTCTCTTCAATAAAGGGTGCTGGGAAAACTGGACAGTTGCATGTAGAAGAATGAAACTTGACCATTCTCTTACACCGTACACAAAGATAAACTCGAAATGGATAAAAGACCTCAACGTGAGACAGGAATCCATCAGAATCCTCGAGGAGAACATAGGGAGTAACCTCTTTGATATCAGCCACAGCAACTTCTTTCAAGATATGTCTCCAAAGGCGAAGGAAACAAAGGCAAAGATGAACTTCTGGGACTTCATCAAGATAAAAAGCTTCTGCACAGCAAAAGAAACAGTCATCAAAACAAAGAGGCAACCCACGGAATGGGAGAAGATATTTGCAAATAACAATACAGACAAAAGGTTGATATCCAGGATCTATAAAGAACTCCTCAAACTCAACACACACAAAACAGATAATCATATTTAAAAATGGGCAGAAGATATGAACAGACACTTCTCCAATGAAGACATACAAATGGCTACCAGACACATGAAAAAATGTTCATCATCACTAGCCATCAGGGAGATTATAATCAAAACCACATTGAGATACCACCTTACACCGGTTAGAATGGCCAAAATTAGCAAGACAGGAAACAACGTGTGTTGGAGAGGATGTGGAGAAAGGGGAACCCTCTTCCACTGTTGGTGGGAATGCAAACTGGTGCAGCCACTTTGGAGAACAGTGTGGAGATTCCTCAGGAAATTAAAAATACATCTTCCCTATGACCCTGCAATTGCACTGCTGGGTATTTACCCCCAAGATACAGATGTAGTGAAAAGAAGGGCCATCTGTACCCCAATGTTTATAGCAGCAATGGCCACGGTCGCCAAACTGTGGAAAGAACCAAGATGCCCTTCAACGGATGAATGGATAAGGAAGATGTGGTCCATATACACTATGGAGTATGATGCCTCCATCAGAAAGGACGAATACCCAACTTTTGTAGCAACATGGACAGGACTGGAAGAGATTATGCTGAGTGAAATAAGTCAAACAGAGAATGTCAAGTATCATATGGTTTCACTTATTGGTGGAGCATAACAAATAATATAGAGGACAAGGGTAGATGGAGAGGAGAAGGGAGTTGAGGGAAATTGGAAGGGGAGGTGAACCATGAGAGACTATGGACTCTGAAAAACAACCTGAGGGTTTTGAAGGGGCGGGGTGGGAGGGTGGGGGAACCAGGTGGTGGGTATTAGGGAGGGCACAGATTGCATGGAGCACTGGGTGTGGTGAAAAAACAATGAATACTGTTACGCTGAAAATAAATAAAAAATTAAAAAAAAAAAAGAAAACTATTAATCAAGATAAAGAGTCATGTTGATATGAATACATTAATAGTAGGAGATCTTAACACGCCTCTCTCAGAAATAGACAGATCATCGAAGCAGAAAATCAATAAAGAAATAAGAGCATTGAATGATACATTGGACCAGATGGACCTCATAGATATATACAGAACATTCCACCCTAAACCAACAGAATACTCATTCTTCTCAAGTGCACATGGAACCTTCTCCAGAATAGACCACATACTGGGTCACAAATCAGGGCTCAACCGATACCAAACGACTGAGATTATTCCCTGCATATTCTCAGATCACAATGCTTTGAAACTGGAGCTCAATCACAAGGAAAAGTTCAGAAGGAACTCAAACACCTGGAAGCTAAAGACCACCTTGCTTAAGAATGCTTGGATCAACCAGGAGATCAAAGAAGAACTTAAACAATTTATGGAAACCAATGAGAACGAAGACACTTCACTCCAAAACCTATGGGATACAGCAAAGGCGGTCCTAAGGGGGAAATTCATAGCCATCCAAACCTCCCTCAAAAAAATTGAAAAATCCAGAATACACCAGCTGTCTCTACACCTTAAAGAACTGGAGAATCAACAACAAATCAAACCAACTCCACACGTAAGAAGGAAAATAATCAAGATTAGAGCAGAGATCAACGAGGTAGAAACCAGAGATACAGTAGAACGTATCAACGAAACTAGAAGCTGGTTTTTGGAAAGAATCAATAAGATCGATAAACCATTGGCCACACTAATCCAAAAGAAAAGAGAGAAAGCCCAAATTAATAAAATTAAGAATGAAAAGGGAGAGATCACAACTAACACCAAGGAAGTAGAAACAATCATCAGAAGCTATTATCAACAGTTATATGCCAATAAGCTAAGCAACCTAGATGAAATGGATGCATTCCTGGAAAACTATAAACTCCCAAAATTGAACCAGGAAGAAATTGACAACCTGAACGGACCGATATCTAGTAACGAGATTGAAGCAGTGATCAAAAACCTCCCAAAAAACAAGAGCCCAGGACCTGACGGATTCCCTGGGGAATTCTATCAAACTTTCAAAGAAGAAATAATACCTATTCTCCTGAAGCTGTTTCCAAAAATTGAAGCAGAAGGAAAACTTCCAGACTCTTTTTATGAAGCCAGCATCACCCTGATCCCCAAACCAGGCAAAGACCCTACCAAAAAGGAGAATTTCAGACCGATATCACTGATGAATATGGATGCTAAGATTCTCAACAAGATCCTAGCAAACAGGATCCAACAGCACATTAAAAAGATTATCCACCATGACCAGGTGGGATTCATCCCTGGGTTACAAGGATGGTTCAACATTCGCAAATCAATCAATGTGATAGAACAAATCAATAAGAGAAGGGAGAAGAACCACATGGTCCTCTCCATTGATGCAGAAAAAGCTTTTGACAAAATCCAGCATCCGTTCCTGATTAAAACGCTTCAAAGTATAGGGATAGAGGGAGCATTCCTGAACTTCATCAAATCTATCTATGAAAAACCCACAGCAAATATCATCCTCAATGGGAAAAAGCTTGCAGCCTTCCCATTGAGATCAGGAAGACGACAAGGATGCCCACTCTCACCACTCTTGTTCAACATAGTATTAGAAGTCCTAGCAACAGCAATCAGACAACAAAGAGAAATAAAAGGTATCCAGATTGGCAAGGAAGAAGTCAAACTCTCTCTCTTCGCAGATGACATGACTCTTTATATGGAAAACCCGAACGACTCCACCCCCAAACTACTAGAACTCATACAGCAATTCAGTAATGTAGCAGGATACAAAGTCAATGTCCAGAAATCAGTGGCTTTCTTATACACTAACAATGAAAATACAGAAAGGCAAATTAGAGAATCGATTCCATTTACTATAGCACCAAGAACCATAAGATACCTCGGAATAAACCTAACCAAAGAGGTTAAAGATCTGTACTCGAGGAACTACAGAACACTCCTAAAAGAAATTGAAGAAGACACAAAAAGATGGAAGACCATTGAATGCTCTTGGATGGGAAGAATAAACATCGTTAAAATGTCTATACTGCCCAGAGCAATCTATACTTTTAATGCCATTCCAATCAAAATTCCACCAGTATTTTTCAAAGAGCTGGAGCAAATAATCCTAAAATTTGTATGGAATCAGAAGAGACCCCGAATTGCTAAGGAAATGTTGAAAAACAAAAATAAAACTGGTGGCATCACGTTACCTGATTTCAAGCTTTACTGCAAAGCTGTGATCACCAAGACAGCATGGTACTGGCATAAAAACAGACACATGGACCAGTGGAACAGAGTAGAGAGCCCAGATATGGACCCTCAACTCTATGGTCAAATAATCTTTGACAAAACAGGAAAAAATATCCAGTGGAAAAAAGACAGTCTCTTCAATAAAGGGTGCTGGGAAAACTGGACAGTTGCATGTAGAAGAATGAAACTTGACCATTCTCTTACACCGTACACAAAGATAAACTCGAAATGGATAAAAGACCTCAACGTGAGACAGGAATCCATCAGAATCCTCGAGGAGAACATAGGGAGTAACCTCTTTGATATCAGCCACAGCAACTTCTTTCAAGATATGTCTCCAAAGGCGAAGGAAACAAAGGCAAAGATGAACTTCTGGGACTTCATCAAGATAAAAAGCTTCTGCACAGCAAAAGAAACAGTCATCAAAACAAAGAGGCAACCCACGGAATGGGAGAAGATATTTGCAAATAACAATACAGACAAAAGGTTGATATCCAGGATCTATAAAGAACTCCTCAAACTCAACACACACAAAACAGATAATCATATTTAAAAATGGGCAGAAGATATGAACAGACACTTCTCCAATGAAGACATACAAATGGCTACCAGACACATGAAAAAATGTTCATCATCACTAGCCATCAGGGAGATTATAATCAAAACCACATTGAGATACCACCTTACACCGGTTAGAATGGCCAAAATTAGCAAGACAGGAAACAACGTGTGTTGGAGAGGATGTGGAGAAAGGGGAACCCTCTTCCACTGTTGGTGGGAATGCAAACTGGTGCAGCCACTTTGGAGAACAGTGTGGAGATTCCTCAGGAAATTAAAAATACATCTTCCCTATGACCCTGCAATTGCACTGCTGGGTATTTACCCCCAAGATACAGATGTAGTGAAAAGAAGGGCCATCTGTACCCCAATGTTTATAGCAGCAATGGCCACGGTCGCCAAACTGTGGAAAGAACCAAGATGCCCTTCAACGGATGAATGGATAAGGAAGATGTGGTCCATATACACTATGGAGTATGATGCCTCCATCAGAAAGGACGAATACCCAACTTTTGTAGCAACATGGACAGGACTGGAAGAGATTATGCTGAGTGAAATAAGTCAAACAGAGAATGTCAAGTATCATATGGTTTCACTTATTGGTGGAGCATAACAAATAATATAGAGGACAAGGGTAGATGGAGAGGAGAAGGGAGTTGAGGGAAATTGGAAGGGGAGGTGAACCATGAGAGACTATGGACTCTGAAAAACAACCTGGGGGTTTTGAAGGGGCGGGGTGGGAGGGTGGGGGAACCAGGTGGTGGGTATTAGGGAGGGCACAGATTGCATGGAGCACTGGGTGTGGTGAAAAAACAATGAATACTGTTACGCTGAAAATAAATAAAAAATTAAAAAAAAAAGAAAACTATTAATCAAGATAAAGAGTCATGTTGATATGAATACATTAATAGTAGGAGATCTTAACACGCCTCTCTCAGAAATAGACAGATCATCGAAGCAGAAAATCAATAAAGAAATAAGAGCATTGAATGATACATTGGACCAGATGGACCTCATAGATATATACAGAACATTCCACCCTAAACCAACAGAATACTCATTCTTCTCAAGTGCACATGGAACCTTCTCCAGAATAGACCACATACTGGGTCACAAATCAGGGCTCAACCGATACCAAACGACTGAGATTATTCCCTGCATATTCTCAGATCACAATGCTTTGAAACTGGAGCTCAATCACAAGGAAAAGTTCAGAAGGAACTCAAACACCTGGAAGCTAAAGACCACCTTGCTTAAGAATGCTTGGATCAACCAGGAGATCAAAGAAGAACTTAAACAATTTATGGAAACCAATGAGAACGAAGACACTTCACTCCAAAACCTATGGGATACAGCAAAGGCGGTCCTAAGGGGGAAATTCATAGCCATCCAAACCTCCCTCAAAAAAATTGAAAAATCCAGAATACACCAGCTGTCTCTACACCTTAAAGAACTGGAGAATCAACAACAAATCAAACCAACTCCACACGTAAGAAGGA
The DNA here is from genome assembly GCF_963455335.1 of Martes martes. Taxonomy (NCBI): domain Eukaryota; kingdom Metazoa; phylum Chordata; class Mammalia; order Carnivora; family Mustelidae; genus Martes; species Martes martes. The sequence continues at coordinate 29,661 of NW_027666357.1, forward strand.
AAATAATCAAGATTAGAGCAGAGATCAACGAGGTAGAAACCAGAGATACAGTAGAACGTATCAACGAAACTAGAAGCTGGTTTTTGGAAAGAATCAATAAGATCGATAAACCATTGGCCACACTAATCCAAAAGAAAAGAGAGAAAGCCCAAATTAATAAAATTAAGAATGAAAAGGGAGAGATCACAACTAACACCAAGGAAGTAGAAACAATCATCAGAAGCTATTATCAACAGTTATATGCCAATAAGCTAAGCAACCTAGATGAAATGGATGCATTCCTGGAAAACTATAAACTCCCAAAATTGAACCAGGAAGAAATTGACAACCTGAACGGACCGATATCTAGTAACGAGATTGAAGCAGTGATCAAAAACCTCCCAAAAAACAAGAGCCCAGGACCTGACGGATTCCCTGGGGAATTCTATCAAACTTTCAAAGAAGAAATAATACCTATTCTCCTGAAGCTGTTTCCAAAAATTGAAGCAGAAGGAAAACTTCCAGACTCTTTTTATGAAGCCAGCATCACCCTGATCCCAAACCAGGCAAAGACCCTACCAAAAAGGAGAATTTCAGACCGATATCACTGATGAATATGGATGCTAAGATTCTCAACAAGATCCTAGCAAACAGGATCCAACAGCACATTAAAAAGATTATCCACCATGACCAGGTGGGATTCATCCCTGGGTTACAAGGATGGTTCAACATTCGCAAATCAATCAATGTGATAGAACAAATCAATAAGAGAAGAGAGAAGAACCACATGATCCTCTCCATTGATGCAGAAAAAGCTTTTGACAAAATCCAGCATCCGTTCCTGATTAAAACGCTTCAAAGTATAGGGATAGAGGGAACATTCCTGAACTTCATCAAATCTATCTATGAAAAACCCACAGCAAATATCATCCTCAATGGGAAAAAGCTTGCAGCCTTCCCATTGAGACCAGGAACACGACAAGGATGCCCACTCTCACCACTCTTGTTCAACATAGTATTAGAAGTCCTAGCAACAGCAATCAGACAACAAAGAGAAATAAAAGGTATCCAGATTGGCAAGGAAGAAGTCAAACTCTCTCTCTTCGCAGATGACATGATTCTTTATATGGAAAACCCGAACGACTCCACCCCCAAACTACTAGAACTCATACAGCAATTCAGTAATGTAGCAGGATACAAAGTCAATGTCCAGAAATCAGTGGCTTTCTTATACACTAACAATGAAAATACAGAAAGGCAAATTAGAGAGTCGATTCCATTTACTATAGCACCAAGAACCATAAGATACCTCGGAATAAACCTAACCAAAGAGGTTAAAGATCTGTACTCGAGGAACTACAGAACACTCCTAAAAGAAATTGAAGAAGACACAAAAAGATGGAAGACCATTGAATGCTCTTGGATGGGAAGAATAAACATCGTTAAAATGTCTATACTGCCCAGAGCAATCTATACTTTTAATGCCATTCCAATCAAAATTCCACCAGTATTTTTCAAAGAGCTGGAGCAAATAATCCTAAAATTTGTATGGAATCAGAAGAGACCCCGAATTGCTAAGGAAATGTTGAAAAACAAAAATAAAACTGGTGGCATCACGTTACCTGATTTCAAGCTTTACTGCAAAGCTGTGATCACCAAGACAGCATGGTACTGGCATAAAAACAGACACATGGACCAGTGGAACAGAGTAGAGAGCCCAGATATGGACCCTCAACTCTATGGTCAAATAATCTTTGACAAAACAGGAAAAAATATCCAGTGGAAAAAAGACAGTCTCTTCAATAAAGGGTGCTGGGAAAACTGGACAGTTGCATGTAGAAGAATGAAACTTGACCATTCTCTTACACCGTACACAAAGATAAACTCGAAATGGATAAAAGACCTCAACGTGAGACAGGAATCCATCAGAATCCTCGAGGAGAACATAGGGAGTAACCTCTTTGATATCAGCCACAGCAACTTCTTTCAAGATATGTCTCCAAAGGCGAAGGAAACAAAGGCAAAGATGAACTTCTGGGACTTCATCAAGATAAAAAGCTTCTGCACAGCAAAAGAAACAGTCATCAAAACAAAGAGGCAACCCACGGAATGGGAGAAGATATTTGCAAATAACAATACAGACAAAAGGTTGATATCCAGGATCTATAAAGAACTCCTCAAACTCAACACACACAAAACAGATAATCATATTTAAAAATGGGCAGAAGATATGAACAGACACTTCTCCAATGAAGACATACAAATGGCTACCAGACACATGAAAAAATGTTCATCATCACTAGCCATCAGGGAGATTATAATCAAAACCACATTGAGATACCACCTTACACCGGTTAGAATGGCCAAAATTAGCAAGACAGGAAACAACGTGTGTTGGAGAGGATGTGGAGAAAGGGGAACCCTCTTCCACTGTTGGTGGGAATGCAAACTGGTGCAGCCACTTTGGAGAACAGTGTGGAGATTCCTCAGGAAATTAAAAATAGATCTTCCCTATGACCCTGCAATTGCACTGCTGGGTATTTACCCCCAAGATACAGATGTAGTGAAAAGAAGGGCCATCTGTACCCCAATGTTTATAGCAGCAATGGCCACGGTCGCCAAACTGTGGAAAGAACCAAGATGCCCTTCAACGGATGAATGGATAAGGAAGATGTGGTCCATATACACTATGGAGTATGATGCCTCCATCAGAAAGGACGAATACCCAACTTTTGTAGCAACATGGACAGGACTGGAAGAGATTATGCTGAGTGAAATAAGTCAAACAGAGAATGTCAAGTATCATATGGTTTCACTTATTGGTGGAGCATAACAAATAATATAGAGGACAAGGGTAGATGGAGAGGAGAAGGGAGTTGAGGGAAATTGGAAGGGGAGGTGAACCATGAGAGACTATGGACTCTGAAAAACAACCTGAGGGTTTTGAAGGGGCGGGGTGGGAGGGTGGGGGAACCAGGTGGTGGGTATTAGGGAGGGCACAGATTGCATGGAGCACTGGGTGTGGTGAAAAAACAATGAATACTGTTACGCTGAAAATAAATAAAAAATTAAAAAAAAAAAAGAAAACTATTAATCAAGATAAAGAGTCATGTTGATATGAATACATTAATAGTAGGAGATCTTAACACGCCTCTCTCAGAAATAGACATATCATCGAAGCAGAAAATCAATAAAGAAATAAGAGCATTGAATGATACATTGGACCAGATGGACCTCATAGATATATACAGAACATTCCACCCTAAACCAACAGAATACTCATTCTTCTCAAGTGCACATGGAACCTTCTCCAGAATAGACCACATACTGGGTCACAAATCAGGGCTCAACCGATACCAAACGACTGAGATTATTCCCTGCATATTCTCAGATCACAATGCTTTGAAACTGGAGCTCAATCACAAGGAAAAGTTCAGAAGGAACTCAAACACCTGGAAGCTAAAGACCACCTTGCTTAAGAATGCTTGGATCAACCAGGAGATCAAAGAAGAACTTAAACAATTTATGGAAACCAATGAGAACGAAGACACTTCACTCCAAAACCTATGGGATACAGCAAAGGCGGTCCTAAGGGGGAAATTCATAGCCATCCAAACCTCCCTCAAAAAAATTGAAAAATCCAGAATACACCAGCTGTCTCTACACCTTAAAGAACTGGAGAATCAACAACAAATCAAACCAACTCCACACGTAAGAAGGAAAATAATCAAGATTAGAGCAGAGATCAACGAGGTAGAAACCAGAGATACAGTAGAACGTATCAACGAAACTAGAAGCTGGTTTTTGGAAAGAATCAATAAGATCGATAAACCATTGGCCACACTAATCCAAAAGAAAAGAGAGAAAGCCCAAATTAATAAAATTAAGAATGAAAAGGGAGAGATCACAACTAACACCAAGGAAGTAGAAACAATCATCAGAAGCTATTATCAACAGTTATATGCCAATAAGCTAAGCAACCTAGATGAAATGGATGCATTCCTGGAAAACTATAAACTCCCAAAATTGAACCAGGAAGAAATTGACAACCTGAACGGACCGATATCTAGTAACGAGATTGAAGCAGTGATCAAAAACCTCCCAAAAAACAAGAGCCCAGGACCTGACGGATTCCCTGGGGAATTCTATCAAACTTTCAAAGAAGAAATAATACCTATTCTCCTGAAGCTGTTTCCAAAAATAGAAGCAGAAGGAAAACTTCCAGACTCTTTTTATGAAGCCAGCATCACCCTGATCCCCAAACCAGGCAAAGACCCTACCAAAAAGGAGAATTTCAGACCGATATCACTGATGAATATGGATGCTAAGATTCTCAACAAGATCCTAGCAAACAGGATCCAACAGCACATTAAAAAGATTATCCACCATGACCAGGTGGGATTCATCCCTGGGTTACAAGGATGGTTCAACATTCGCAAATCAATCAATGTGATAGAACAAATCAATAAGAGAAGAGAGAAGAACCACATGGTCCTCTCCATTGATGCAGAAAAAGCTTTTGACAAAATCCAGCATCCGTTCCTGATTAAAACGCTTCAAAGTATAGGGATAGAGGGAACATTCCTGAACTTCATCAAATCTATCTATGAAAAACCCACAGCAAATATCATCCTCAATGGGAAAAAGCTTGCAGCCTTCCCATTGAGATCAGGAACACGACAAGGATGCCCACTCTCACCACTCTTGTTCAACATAGTATTAGAAGTCCTAGCAACAGCAATCAGACAACAAAGAGAAATAAAAGGTATCCAGATTGGCAAGGAAGAAGTCAAACTCTCTCTCTTCGCAGATGACATGACTCTTTATATGGAAAACCCGAACGACTCCACCCCCAAACTACTAGAACTCATACAGCAATTCAGTAATGTAGCAGGATACAAAGTCAATGTCCAGAAATCAGTGGCTTTCTTATACACTAACAATGAAAATACAGAAAGGCAAATTAGAGAATCGATTCCATTTACTATAGCACCAAGAACCATAAGATACCTCGGAATAAACCTAACCAAAGAGGTTAAAGATCTGTACTCGAGGAACTACAGAACACTCCTAAAAGAAATTGAAGAAGACACAAAAAGATGGAAGACCATTGAATGCTCTTGGATGGGAAGAATAAACATCGTTAAAATGTCTATACTGCCCAGAGCAATCTATACTTTTAATGCCATTCCAATCAAAATTCCACCAGTATTTTTCAAAGAGCTGGAGCAAATAATCCTAAAATTTGTATGGAATCAGAAGAGACCCCGAATTGCTAAGGAAATGTTGAAAAACAAAAATAAAACTGGTGGCATCACGTTACCTGATTTCAAGCTTTACTGCAAAGCTGTGATCACCAAGACAGCATGGTACTGGCATAAAAACAGACACATGGACCAGTGGAACAGAGTAGAGAGCCCAGATATGGACCCTCAACTCTATGGTCAAATAATCTTTGACAAAACAGGAAAAAATATCCAGTGGAAAAAAGACAGTCTCTTCAATAAAGGGTGCTGGGAAAACTGGACAGTTGCATGTAGAAGAATGAAACTTGACCATTCTCTTACACCGTACACAAAGATAAACTCGAAATGGATAAAAGACCTCAACGTGAGACAGGAATCCATCAGAATCCTCGAGGAGAACATAGGGAGTAACCTCTTTGATATCAGCCACAGCAACTTCTTTCAAGATATGTCTCCAAAGGCGAAGGAAACAAAGGCAAAGATGAACTTCTGGGACTTCATCAAGATAAAAAGCTTCTGCACAGCAAAAGAAACAGTCATCAAAACAAAGAGGCAACCCACGGAATGGGAGAAGATATTTGCAAATAACAATACAGACAAAAGGTTGATATCCAGGATCTATAAAGAACTCCTCAAACTCAACACACACAAAACAGATAATCATATTTAAAAATGGGCAGAAGATATGAACAGACACTTCTCCAATGAAGACATACAAATGGCTACCAGACACATGAAAAAATGTTCATCATCACTAGCCATCAGGGAGATTATAATCAAAACCACATTGAGATACCACCTTACACCGGTTAGAATGGCCAAAATTAGCAAGACAGGAAACAACGTGTGTTGGAGAGGATGTGGAGAAAGGGGAACCCTCTTCCACTGTTGGTGGGAATGCAAACTGGTGCAGCCACTTTGGAGAACAGTGTGGAGATTCCTCAGGAAATTAAAAATAGATCTTCCCTATGACCCTGCAATTGCACTGCTGGGTATTTACCCCCAAGATACAGATGTAGTGAAAAGAAGGGCCATCTGTACCCCAATGTTTATAGCAGCAATGGCCACGGTCGCCAAACTGTGGAAAGAACCAAGATGCCCTTCAACGGATGAATGGATAAGGAAGATGTGGTCCATATACACTATGGAGTATGATGCCTCCATCAGAAAGGACGAATACCCAACTTTTGTAGCAACATGGACAGGACTGGAAGAGATTATGCTGAGTGAAATAAGTCAAACAGAGAATGTCAAGTATCATATGGTTTCACTTATTGGTGGAGCATAACAAATAATATAGAGGACAAGGGTAGATGGAGAGGAGAAGGGAGTTGAGGGAAATTGGAAGGGGAGGTGAACCATGAGAGACTATGGACTCTGAAAAACAACCTGAGGGTTTTGAAGGGGCGGGGTGGGAGGGTGGGGGAACCAGGTGGTGGGTATTAGGGAGGGCACAGATTGCATGGAGCACTGGGTGTGGTGAAAAAACAATGAATACTGTTACGCTGAAAATAAATAAAAAATTAAAAAAAAAAAAGAAAACTATTAATCAAGATAAAGAGTCATGTTGATATGAATACATTAATAGTAGGAGATCTTAACACGCCTCTCTCAGAAATAGACAGATCATCGAAGCAGAAAATCAATAAAGAAATAAGAGCATTGAATGATACATTGGACCAGATGGACCTCATAGATATATACAGAACATTCCACCCTAAACCAACAGAATACTCATTCTTCTCAAGTGCACATGGAACCTTCTCCAGAATAGACCACATACTGGGTCACAAATCAGGGCTCAACCGATACCAAACGACTGAGATTATTCCCTGCATATTCTCAGATCACAATGCTTTGAAACTGGAGCTCAATCACAAGGAAAAGTTCAGAAGGAACTCAAACACCTGGAAGCTAAAGACCACCTTGCTTAAGAATGCTTGGATCAACCAGGAGATCAAAGAAGAACTTAAACAATTTATGGAAACCAATGAGAACGAAGACACTTCACTCCAAAACCTATGGGATACAGCAAAGGCGGTCCTAAGGGGGAAATTCATAGCCATCCAAACCTCCCTCAAAAAAATTGAAAAATCCAGAATACACCAGCTGTCTCTACACCTTAAAGAACTGGAGAATCAACAACAAATCAAACCAACTCCACACGTAAGAAGGAAAATAATCAAGATTAGAGCAGAGATCAACGAGGTAGAAACCAGAGATACAGTAGAACGTATCAACGAAACTAGAAGCTGGTTTTTGGAAAGAATCAATAAGATCGATAAACCATTGGCCACACTAATCCAAAAGAAAAGAGAGAAAGCCCAAATTAATAAAATTAAGAATGAAAAGGGAGAGATCACAACTAACACCAAGGAAGTAGAAACAATCATCAGAAGCTATTATCAACAGTTATATGCCAATAAGCTAAGCAACCTAGATGAAATGGATGCATTCCTGGAAAACTATAAACTCCCAAAATTGAACCAGGAAGAAATTGACAACCTGAACGGACCGATATCTAGTAACGAGATTGAAGCAGTGATCAAAAACCTCCCAAAAAACAAGAGCCCAGGACCTGACGGATTCCCTGGGGAATTCTATCAAACTTTCAAAGAAGAAATAATACCTATTCTCCTGAAGCTGTTTCCAAAAATTGAAGCAGAAGGAAAACTTCCAGACTCTTTTTATGAAGCCAGCATCACCCTGATCCCCAAACCAGGCAAAGACCCTACCAAAAAGGAGAATTTCAGACCGATATCACTGATGAATATGGATGCTAAGATTCTCAACAAGATCCTAGCAAACAGGATCCAACAGCACATTAAAAAGATTATCCACCATGACCAGGTGGGATTCATCCCTGGGTTACAAGGATGGTTCAACATTCGCAAATCAATCAATGTGATAGAACAAATCAATAAGAGAAGAGAGAAGAACCACATGATCCTCTCCATTGATGCAGAAAAAGCTTTTGACAAAATCCAGCATCCGTTCCTGATTAAAACGCTTCAAAGTATAGGGATAGAGGGAACATTCCTGAACTTCATCAAATCTATCTATGAAAAACCCACAGCAAATATCATCCTCAATGGGAAAAAGCTTGCAGCCTTCCCATTGAGACCAGGAACACGACAAGGATGCCCACTCTCACCACTCTTGTTCAACATAGTATTAGAAGTCCTAGCAACAGCAATCAGACAACAAAGAGAAATAAAAGGTATCCAGATTGGCAAGGAAGAAGTCAAACTCTCTCTCTTCGCAGATGACATGATTCTTTATATGGAAAACCCGAACGACTCCACCCCCAAACTACTAGAACTCATACAGCAATTCAGTAATGTAGCAGGATACAAAGTCAATGTCCAGAAATCAGTGGCTTTCTTATACACTAACAATGAAAATACAGAAAGGCAAATTAGAGAGTCGATTCCATTTACTATAGCACCAAGAACCATAAGATACCTCGGAATAAACCTAACCAAAGAGGTTAAAGATCTGTACTCGAGGAACTACAGAACACTCCTAAAAGAAATTGAAGAAGACACAAAAAGATGGAAGACCATTGAATGCTCTTGGATGGGAAGAATAAACATCGTTAAAATGTCTATACTGCCCAGAGCAATCTATACTTTTAATGCCATTCCAATCAAAATTCCACCAGTATTTTTCAAAGAGCTGGAGCAAATAATCCTAAAATTTGTATGGAATCAGAAGAGACCCCGAATTGCTAAGGAAATGTTGAAAAACAAAAATAAAACTGGTGGCATCACGTTACCTGATTTCAAGCTTTACTGCAAAGCTGTGATCACCAAGACAGCATGGTACTGGCATAAAAACAGACACATGGACCAGTGGAACAGAGTAGAGAGCCCAGATATGGACCCTCAACTCTATGGTCAAATAATCTTTGACAAAACAGGAAAAAATATCCAGTGGAAAAAAGACAGTCTCTTCAATAAAGGGTGCTGGGAAAACTGGACAGTTGCATGTAGAAGAATGAAACTTGACCATTCTCTTACACCGTACACAAAGATAAACTCGAAATGGATAAAAGACCTCAACGTGAGACAGGAATCCATCAGAATCCTCGAGGAGAACATAGGGAGTAACCTCTTTGATATCAGCCACAGCAACTTCTTTCAAGATATGTCTCCAAAGGCGAAGGAAACAAAGGCAAAGATGAACTTCTGGGACTTCATCAAGATAAAAAGCTTCTGCACAGCAAAAGAAACAGTCATCAAAACAAAGAGGCAACCCACGGAATGGGAGAAGATATTTGCAAATAACAATACAGACAAAAGGTTGATATCCAGGATCTATAAAGAACTCCTCAAACTCAACACACACAAAACAGATAATCATATTTAAAAATGGGCAGAAGATATGAACAGACACTTCTCCAATGAAGACATACAAATGGCTACCAGACACATGAAAAAATGTCCATCATCACTAGCCATCAGGGAGATTATAATCAAAACCACATTGAGATACCACCTTACACCGGTTAGAATGGCCAAAATTAGCAAGACAGGAAACAACGTGTGTTGGAGAGGATGTGGAGAAAGGGGAACCCTCTTCCACTGTTGGTGGGAATGCAAACTGGTGCAGCCACTTTGGAGAACAGTGTGGAGATTCCTCAGGAAATTAAAAATACATCTTCCCTATGACCCTGCAATTGCACTGCTGGGTATTTACCCCCAAGATACAGATGTAGTGAAAAGAAGGGCCATCTGTACCCCAATGTTTATAGCAGCAATGGCCACGGTCGCCAAACTGTGGAAAGAACCAAGATGCCCTTCAACGGATGAATGGATAAGGAAGATGTGGTCCATATACACTATGGAGTATGATGCCTCCATCAGAAAGGACGAATACCCAACTTTTGTAGCAACATGGACAGGACTGGAAGAGATTATGCTGAGTGAAATAAGTCAAACAGAGAATGTCAAGTATCATATGGTTTCACTTATTGGTGGAGCATAACAAATAATATAGAGGACAAGGGTAGATGGAGAGGAGAAGGGAGTTGAGGGAAATTGGAAGGGGAGGTGAACCATGAGAGACTATGGACTCTGAAAAACAACCTGAGGGTTTTGAAGGGGCGGGGTGGGAGGGTGGGGGAACCAGGTGGTGGGTATTAGGGAGGGCACAGATTGCATGGAGCACTGGGTGTGGTGAAAAAACAATGAATACTGTTACGCTGAAAATAAATAAAAAATTAAAAAAAAAAAAGAAAACTATTAATCAAGATAAAGAGTCATGTTGATATGAATACATTAATAGTAGGAGATCTTAACACGCCTCTCTCAGAAATAGACAGATCATCGAAGCAGAAAATCAATAAAGAAATAAGAGCATTGAATGATACATTGGACCAGATGGACCTCATAGATATATACAGAACATTCCACCCTAAACCAACAGAATACTCATTCTTCTCAAGTGCACATGGAACCTTCTCCAGAATAGACCACATACTGGGTCACAAATCAGGGCTCAACCGATACCAAACGACTGAGATTATTCCCTGCATATTCTCAGATCACAATGCTTTGAAACTGGAGCTCAATCACAAGGAAAAGTTCAGAAGGAACTCAAACACCTGGAAGCTAAAGACCACCTTGCTTAAGAATGCTTGGATCAACCAGGAGATCAAAGAAGAACTTAAACAATTTATGGAAACCAATGAGAACGAAGACACTTCACTCCAAAACCTATGGGATACAGCAAAGGCGGTCCTAAGGGGGAAATTCATAGCCATCCAAACCTCCCTCAAAAAAATTGAAAAATCCAGAATACACCAGCTGTCTCTACACCTTAAAGAACTGGAGAATCAACAACAAATCAAACCAACTCCACACGTAAGAAGGAAAATAATCAAGATTAGAGCAGAGATCAACGAGGTAGAAACCAGAGATACAGTAGAACGTATCAACGAAACTAGAAGCTGGTTTTTGGAAAGAATCAATAAGATCGATAAACCATTGGCCACACTAATCCAAAAGAAAAGAGAGAAAGCCCAAATTAATAAAATTAAGAATGAAAAGGGAGAGATCACAACTAACACCAAGGAAGTAGAAACAATCATCAGAAGCTATTATCAACAGTTATATGCCAATAAGCTAAGCAACCTAGATGAAATGGATGCATTCCTGGAAAACTATAAACTCCCAAAATTGAACCAGGAAGAAATTGACAACCTGAACGGACCGATATCTAGTAACGAGATTGAAGCAGTGATCAAAAACCTCCCAAAAAACAAGAGCCCAGGACCTGACGGATTCCCTGGGGAATTCTATCAAACTTTCAAAGAAGAAATAATACCTATTCTCCTGAAGCTGTTTCCAAAAATTGAAGCAGAAGGAAAACTTCCAGACTCTTTTTATGAAGCCAGCATCACCCTGATCCCCAAACCAGGCAAAGACCCTACCAAAAAGGAGAATTTCAGACCGATATCACTGATGAATATGGATGCTAAGATTCTCAACAAGATCCTAGCAAACAGGATCCAACAGCACATTAAAAAGATTATCCACCATGACCAGGTGGGATTCATCCCTGGGTTACAAGGATGGTTCAACATTCGCAAATCAATCAATGTGATAGAACAAATCAATAAGAGAAGAGAGAAGAACCACATGGTCCTCTCCATTGATGCAGAAAAAGCTTTTGACAAAATCCAGCATCCGTTCCTGATTAAAACGCTTCAAAGTATAGGGATAGAGGGAACATTCCTGAACTTCATCAAATCTATCTATGAAAAACCCACAGCAAATATCATCCTCAATGGGAAAAAGCTTGCAGCCTTCCCATTGAGATCAGGAACACGACAAGGATGCCCACTCTCACCACTCTTGTTCAACATAGTATTAGAAGTCCTAGCAACAGCAATCAGACAACAAAGAGAAATAAAAGGTATCCAGATTGGCAAGGAAGAAGTCAAACTCTCTCTCTTCGCAGATGACATGATTCTTTATATGGAAAACCCGAACGACTCCACCCCCAAACTACTAGAACTCATACAGCAATTCAGTAATGTAGCAGGATACAAAGTCAATGTCCAGAAATCAGTGGCTTTCTTATACACTAACAATGAAAATACAGAAAGGCAAATTAGAGAATCGATTCCATTTACTATAGCACCAAGAACCATAAGATACCTCGGAATAAACCTAACCAAAGAGGTTAAAGATCTGTACTCGAGGAACTACAGAACACTCCTAAAAGAAATTGAAGAAGACACAAAAAGATGGAAGACCATTGAATGCTCTTGGATGGGAAGAATAAACATCGTTAAAATGTCTATACTGCCCAGAGCAATCTATACTTTTAATGCCATTCCAATCAAAATTCCACCAGTATTTTTCAAAGAGCTGGAGCAAATAATCCTAAAATTTGTATGGAATCAGAAGAGACCCCGAATTGCTAAGGAAATGTTGAAAAACAAAAATAAAACTGGTGGCATCACGTTACCTGATTTCAAGCTTTACTGCAAAGCTGTGATCACCAAGACAGCATGGTACTGGCATAAAAACAGACACATGGACCAGTGGAACAGAGTAGAGAGCCCAGATATGGACCCTCAACTCTATGGTCAAATAATCTTTGACAAAACAGGAAAAAATATCCAGTGGAAAAAAGACAGTCTCTTCAATAAAGGGTGCTGGGAAAACTGGACAGTTGCATGTAGAAGAATGAAACTTGACCATTCTCTTACACCGTACACAAAGATAAACTCGAAATGGATAAAAGACCTCAACGTGAGACAGGAATCCATCAGAATCCTCGAGGAGAACATAGGGAGTAACCTCTTTGATATCAGCCACAGCAACTTCTTTCAAGATATGTCTCCAAAGGCGAAGGAAACAAAGGCAAAGATGAACTTCTGGGACTTCATCAAGATAAAAAGCTTCTGCACAGCAAAAGAAACAGTCATCAAAACAAAGAGGCAACCCACGGAATGGGAGAAGATATTTGCAAATAACAATACAGACAAAAGGTTGATATCCAGGATCTATAAAGAACTCCTCAAACTCAACACACACAAAACAGATAATCATATTTAAAAATGGGCAGAAGATATGAACAGACACTTCTCCAATGAAGACATACAAATGGCTACCAGACACATGAAAAAATGTTCATCATCACTAGCCATCAGGGAGATTATAATCAAAACCACATTGAGATACCACCTTACACCGGTTAGAATGGCCAAAATTAGCAAGACAGGAAACAACGTGTGTTGGAGAGGATGTGGAGAAAGGGGAACCCTCTTCCACTGTTGGTGGGAATGCAAACTGGTGCAGCCACTTTGGAGAACAGTGTGGAGATTCCTCAGGAAATTAAAAATAGATCTTCCCTATGACCCTGCAATTGCACTGCTGGGTATTTACCCCCAAGATACAGATGTAGTGAAAAGAAGGGCCATCTGTACCCCAATGTTTATAGCAGCAATGGCCACGGTCGCCAAACTGTGGAAAGAACCAAGATGCCCTTCAACGGATGAATGGATAAGGAAGATGTGGTCCATATACACTATGGAGTATGATGCCTCCATCAGAAAGGACGAATACCCAACTTTTGTAGCAACATGGACAGGACTGGAAGAGATTATGCTGAGTGAAATAAGTCAAACAGAGAATGTCAAGTATCATATGGTTTCACTTATTGGTGGAGCATAACAAATAATATAGAGGACAAGGGTAGATGGAGAGGAGAAGGGAGTTGAGGGAAATTGGAAGGGGAGGTGAACCATGAGAGACTATGGACTCTGAAAAACAACCTGAGGGTTTTGAAGGGGCGGGGTGGGAGGCTGGGGGAACCAGGTGGTGGGTATTAGGGAGGGCACAGATTGCATGGAGCACTGGGTGTGGTGAAAAAACAATGAATACTGTTACGCTGAAAATAAATAAAAAATTAAAAAAAAAAAAGAAAACTATTAATCAAGATAAAGAGTCATGTTGATATGAATACATTAATAGTAGGAGATCTTAACACGCCTCTCTCAGAAATAGACAGATCATCGAAGCAGAAAATCAATAAAGAAATAAGAGCATTGAATGATACATTGGACCAGATGGACCTCATAGATATATACAGAACATTCCACCCTAAACCAACAGAATACTCATTCTTCTCAAGTGCACATGGAACCTTCTCCAGAATAGACCACATACTGGGTCACAAATCAGGGCTCAACCGATACCAAACGACTGAGATTATTCCCTGCATATTCTCAGATCACAATGCTTTGAAACTGGAGCTCAATCACAAGGAAAAGTTCAGAAGGAACTCAAACACCTGGAAGCTAAAGACCACCTTGCTTAAGAATGCTTGGATCAACCAGGAGATCAAAGAAGAACTTAAACAATTTATGGAAACCAATGAGAACGAAGACACTTCACTCCAAAACCTATGGGATACAGCAAAGGCGGTCCTAAGGGGGAAATTCATAGCCATCCAAACCTCCCTCAAAAAAATTGAAAAATCCAGAATACACCAGCTGTCTCTACACCTTAAAGAACTGGAGAATCAACAACAAATCAAACCAACTCCACACGTAAGAAGGAAAATAATCAAGATTAGAGCAGAGATCAACGAGGTAGAAACCAGAGATACAGTAGAACGTATCAACGAAACTAGAAGCTGGTTTTTGGAAAGAATCAATAAGACCGATAAACCATTGGCCACACTAATCCAAAAGAAAAGAGAGAAAGCCCAAATTAATAAAATTAAGAATGAAAAGGGAGAGATCACAACTAACACCAAGGAAGTAGAAACAATCATCAGAAGCTATTATCAACAGTTATATGCCAATAAGCTAAGCAACCTAGATGAAATGGATGCATTCCTGGAAAACTATAAACTCCCAAAATTGAACCAGGAAGAAATTGACAACCTGAACGGACCGATATCTAGTAACGAGATTGAAGCAGTGATCAAAAACCTCCCAAAAAACAAGAGCCCAGGACCTGACGGATTCCCTGGGGAATTCTATCAAACTTTCAAAGAAGAAATAATACCTATTCTCCTGAAGCTGTTTCCAAAAATAGAAGCAGAAGGAAAACTTCCAGACTCTTTTTATGAAGCCAGCATCACCCTGATCCCCAAACCAGGCAAAGACCCTACCAAAAAGGAGAATTTCAGACCGATATCACTGATGAATATGGATGCTAAGATTCTCAACAAGATCCTAGCAAACAGGATCCAACAGCACATTAAAAAGATTATCCACCATGACCAGGTGGGATTCATCCCTGGGTTACAAGGATGGTTCAACATTCGCAAATCAATCAATGTGATAGAACAAATCAATAAGAGAAGAGAGAAGAACCACATGGTCCTCTCCATTGATGCAGAAAAAGCTTTTGACAAAATCCAGCATCCGTTCCTGATTAAAACGCTTCAAAGTATAGGGATAGAGGGAACATTCCTGAACTTCATCAAATCTATCTATGAAAAACCCACAGCAAATATCATCCTCAATGGGAAAAAGCTTGCAGCCTTCCCATTGAGATCAGGAACACGACAAGGATGCCCACTCTCACCACTCTTGTTCAACATAGTATTAGAAGTCCTAGCAACAGCAATCAGACAACAAAGAGAAATAAAAGGTATCCAGATTGGCAAGGAAGAAGTCAAACTCTCTCTCTTCGCAGATGACATGATTCTTTATATGGAAAACCCGAACGACTCCACCCCCAAACTACTAGAACTCATACAGCAATTCAGTAATGTAGCAGGATACAAAGTCAATGTCCAGAAATCAGTGGCTTTCTTATACACTAACAATGAAAATACAGAAAGGCAAATTAGAGAATCGATTCCATTTACTATAGCACCAAGAACCATAAGATACCTCGGAATAAACCTAACCAAAGAGGTTAAAGATCTGTACTCGAGGAACTACAGAACACTCCTAAAAGAAATTGAAGAAGACACAAAAAGATGGAAGACCATTGAATGCTCTTGGATGGGAAGAATAAACATCGTTAAAATGTCTATACTGCCCAGAGCAATCTATACTTTTAATGCCATTCCAATCAAAATTCCACCAGTATTTTTCAAAGAGCTGGAGCAAATAATCCTAAAATTTGTATGGAATCAGAAGAGACCCCGAATTGCTAAGGAAATGTTGAAAAACAAAAATAAAACTGGTGGCATCACGTTACCTGATTTCAAGCTTTACTGCAAAGCTGTGATCACCAAGACAGCATGGTACTGGCATAAAAACAGACACATGGACCAGTGGAACAGAGTAGAGAGCCCAGATATGGACCCTCAACTCTATGGTCAAATAATCTTTGACAAAACAGGAAAAAATATCCAGTGGAAAAAAGACAGTCTCTTCAATAAAGGGTGCTGGGAAAACTGGACAGTTGCATGTAGAAGAATGAAACTTGACCATTCTCTTACACCGTACACAAAGATAAACTCGAAATGGATAAAAGACCTCAACGTGAGACAGGAATCCATCAGAATCCTCGAGGAGAACATAGGGAGTAACCTCTTTGATATCAGCCACAGCAACTTCTTTCAAGATATGTCTCCAAAGGCGAAGGAAACAAAGGCAAAGATGAACTTCTGGGACTTCATCAAGATAAAAAGCTTCTGCACAGCAAAAGAAACAGTCATCAAAACAAAGAGGCAACCCACGGAATGGGAGAAGATATTTGCAAATAACAATACAGACAAAAGGTTGATATCCAGGATCTATAAAGAACTCCTCAAACTCAACACACACAAAACAGATAATCATATTTAAAAATGGGCAGAAGATATGAACAGACACTTCTCCAATGAAGACATACAAATGGCTACCAGACACATGAAAAAATGTTCATCATCACTAGCCATCAGGGAGATTATAATCAAAACCACATTGAGATACCACCTTACACCGGTTAGAATGGCCAAAATTAGCAAGACAGGAAACAACGTGTGTTGGAGAGGATGTGGAGAAAGGGGAACCCTCTTCCACTGTTGGTGGGAATGCAAACTGGTGCAGCCACTTTGGAGAACAGTGTGGAGATTCCTCAGGAAATTAAAAATACATCTTCCCTATGACCCTGCAATTGCACTGCTGGGTATTTACCCCCAAGATACAGATGTAGTGAAAAGAAGGGCCATCTGTACCCCAATGTTTATAGCAGCAATGGCCACGGTCGCCAAACTGTGGAAAGAACCAAGATGCCCTTCAACGGATGAATGGATAAGGAAGATGTGGTCCATATACACTATGGAGTATGATGCCTCCATCAGAAAGGACGAATACCCAACTTTTGTAGCAACATGGACAGGACTGGAAGAGATTATGCTGAGTGAAATAAGTCAAACAGAGAATGTCAAGTATCATATGGTTTCACTTATTGGTGGAGCATAACAAATAATATAGAGGACAAGGGTAGATGGAGAGGAGAAGGGAGTTGAGGGAAATTGGAAGGGGAGGTGAACCATGAGAGACTATGGACTCTGAAAAACAACCTGAGGGTTTTGAAGGGGCGGGGTGGGAGGGTGGGGGAACCAGGTGGTGGGTATTAGGGAGGGCACAGATTGCATGGAGCACTGGGTGTGGTGAAAAAACAATGAATACTGTTACGCTGAAAATAAATAAAAAATTAAAAAAAAAAGAAAACTATTAATCAAGATAAAGAGTCATGTTGATATGAATACATTAATAGTAGGAGATCTTAACACGCCTCTCTCAGAAATAGACAGATCATCGAAGCAGAAAATCAATAAAGAAATAAGAGCATTGAATGATACATTGGACCAGATGGACCTCATAGATATATACAGAACATTCCACCCTAAACCAACAGAATACTCATTCTTCTCAAGTGCACATGGAACCTTCTCCAGAATAGACCACATACTGGGTCACAAATCAGGGCTCAACCGATACCAAACGACTGAGATTATTCCCTGCATATTCTCAGATCACAATGCTTTGAAACTGGAGCTCAATCACAAGGAAAAGTTCAGAAGGAACTCAAACACCTGGAAGCTAAAGACCACCTTGCTTAAGAATGCTTGGATCAACCAGGAGATCAAAGAAGAACTTAAACAATTTATGGAAACCAATGAGAACGAAGACACTTCACTCCAAAACCTATGGGATACAGCAAAGGCGGTCCTAAGGGGGAAATTCATAGCCATCCAAACCTCCCTCAAAAAAATTGAAAAATCCAGAATACACCAGCTGTCTCTACACCTTAAAGAACTGGAGAATCAACAACAAATCAAACCAACTCCACACGTAAGAAGGAAAATAATCAAGATTAGAGCAGAGATCAACGAGGTAGAAACCAGAGATACAGTAGAACGTATCAACGAAACTAGAAGCTGGTTTTTGGAAAGAATCAATAAGATCGATAAACCATTGGCCACACTAATCCAAAAGAAAAGAGAGAAAGCCCAAATTAATAAAATTAAGAATGAAAAGGGAGAGATCACAACTAACACCAAGGAAGTAGAAACAATCATCAGAAGCTATTATCAACAGTTATATGCCAATAAGCTAAGCAACCTAGATGAAATGGATGCATTCCTGGAAAACTATAAACTCCCAAAATTGAACCAGGAAGAAATTGACAACCTGAACGGACCGATATCTAGTAACGAGATTGAAGCAGTGATCAAAAACCTCCCAAAAAACAAGAGCCCAGGACCTGACGGATTCCCTGGGGAATTCTATCAAACTTTCAAAGAAGAAATAATACCTATTCTCCTGAAGCTGTTTCCAAAAATTGAAGCAGAAGGAAAACTTCCAGACTCTTTTTATGAAGCCAGCATCACCCTGATCCCCAAACCAGGCAAAGACCCTACCAAAAAGGAGAATTTCAGACCGATATCACTGATGAATATGGATGCTAAGATTCTCAACAAGATCCTAGCAAACAGGATCCAACAGCACATTAAAAAGATTATCCACCATGACCAGGTGGGATTCATCCCTGGGTTACAAGGATGGTTCAACATTCGCAAATCAATCAATGTGATAGAACAAATCAATAAGAGAAGAGAGAAGAACCACATGATCCTCTCCATTGATGCAGAAAAAGCTTTTGACAAAATCCAGCATCCGTTCCTGATTAAAACGCTTCAAAGTATAGGGATAGAGGGAACATTCCTGAACTTCATCAAATCTATCTATGAAAAACCCACAGCAAATATCATCCTCAATGGGAAAAAGCTTGCAGCCTTCCCATTGAGATCAGGAAGACGACAAGGATGCCCACTCTCACCACTCTTGTTCAACATAGTATTAGAAGTCCTAGCAACAGCAATCAGACAACAAAGAGAAATAAAAGGTATCCAGATTGGCAAGGAAGAAGTCAAACTCTCTCTCTTCGCAGATGACATGATTCTTTATATGGAAAACCCGAACGACTCCACCCCCAAACTACTAGAACTCATACAGCAATTCAGTAATGTAGCAGGATACAAAGTCAATGTCCAGAAATCAGTGGCTTTCTTATACACTAACAATGAAAATACAGAAAGGCAAATTAGAGAGTCGATTCCATTTACTATAGCACCAAGAACCATAAGATACCTCGGAATAAACCTAACCAAAGAGGTTAAAGATCTGTACTCGAGGAACTACAGAACACTCCTAAAAGAAATTGAAGAAGACACAAAAAGATGGAAGACCATTGAATGCTCTTGGATGGGAAGAATAAACATCGTTAAAATGTCTATACTGCCCAGAGCAATCTATACTTTTAATGCCATTCCAATCAAAATTCCACCAGTATTTTTCAAAGAGCTGGAGCAAATAATCCTAAAATTTGTATGGAATCAGAAGAGACCCCGAATTGCTAAGGAAATGTTGAAAAACAAAAATAAAACTGGTGGCATCACGTTACCTGATTTCAAGCTTTACTGCAAAGCTGTGATCACCAAGACAGCATGGTACTGGCATAAAAACAGACACATGGACCAGTGGAACAGAGTAGAGAGCCCAGATATGGACCCTCAACTCTATGGTCAAATAATCTTTGACAAAACAGGAAAAAATATCCAGTGGAAAAAAGACAGTCTCTTCAATAAAGGGTGCTGGGAAAACTGGACAGTTGCATGTAGAAGAATGAAACTTGACCATTCTCTTACACCGTACACAAAGATAAACTCGAAATGGATAAAAGACCTCAACGTGAGACAGGAATCCATCAGAATCCTCGAGGAGAACATAGGGAGTAACCTCTTTGATATCAGCCACAGCAACTTCTTTCAAGATATGTCTCCAAAGGCGAAGGAAACAAAGGCAAAGATGAACTTCTGGGACTTCATCAAGATAAAAAGCTTCTGCACAGCAAAAGAAACAGTCATCAAAACAAAGAGGCAACCCACGGAATGGGAGAAGATATTTGCAAATAACAATACAGACAAAAGGTTGATATCCAGGATCTATAAAGAACTCCTCAAACTCAACACACACAAAACAGATAATCATATTTAAAAATGGGCAGAAGATATGAACAGACACTTCTCCAATGAAGACATACAAATGGCTACCAGACACATGAAAAAATGTCCATCATCACTAGCCATCAGGGAGATTATAATCAAAACCACATTGAGATACCACCTTACACCGGTTAGAATGGCCAAAATTAGCAAGACAGGAAACAACGTGTGTTGGAGAGGATGTGGAGAAAGGGGAACCCTCTTCCACTGTTGGTGGGAATGCAAACTGGTGCAGCCACTTTGGAGAACAGTGTGGAGATTCCTCAGGAAATTAAAAATACATCTTCCCTATGACCCTGCAATTGCACTGCTGGGTATTTACCCCCAAGATACAGATGTAGTGAAAAGAAGGGCCATCTGTACCCCAATGTTTATAGCAGCAATGGCCACGGTCGCCAAACTGTGGAAAGAACCAAGATGCCCTTCAACGGATGAATGGATAAGGAAGATGTGGTCCATATACACTATGGAGTATGATGCCTCCATCAGAAAGGACGAATACCCAACTTTTGTAGCAACATGGACAGGACTGGAAGAGATTATGCTGAGTGAAATAAGTCAAACAGAGAATGTCAAGTATCATATGGTTTCACTTATTGGTGGAGCATAACAAATAATATAGAGGACAAGGGTAGATGGAGAGGAGAAGGGAGTTGAGGGAAATTGGAAGGGGAGGTGAACCATGAGAGACTATGGACTCTGAAAAACAACCTGAGGGTTTTGAAGGGGCGGGGTGGGAGGGTGGGGGAACCAGGTGGTGGGTATTAGGGAGGGCACAGATTGCATGGAGCACTGGGTGTGGTGAAAAAACAATGAATACTGTTACGCTGAAAATAAATAAAAAATTAAAAAAAAAAAAGAAAACTATTAATCAAGATAAAGAGTCATGTTGATATGAATACATTAATAGTAGGAGATCTTAACACGCCTCTCTCAGAAATAGACAGATCATCGAAGCAGAAAATCAATAAAGAAATAAGAGCATTGAATGATACATTGGACCAGATGGACCTCATAGATATATACAGAACATTCCACCCTAAACCAACAGAATACTCATTCTTCTCAAGTGCACATGGAACCTTCTCCAGAATAGACCACATACTGGGTCACAAATCAGGGCTCAACCGATACCAAACGACTGAGATTATTCCCTGCATATTCTCAGATCACAATGCTTTGAAACTGGAGCTCAATCACAAGGAAAAGTTCAGAAGGAACTCAAACACCTGGAAGCTAAAGACCACCTTGCTTAAGAATGCTTGGATCAACCAGGAGATCAAAGAAGAACTTAAACAATTTATGGAAACCAATGAGAACGAAGACACTTCACTCCAAAACCTATGGGATACAGCAAAGGCGGTCCTAAGGGGGAAATTCATAGCCATCCAAACCTCCCTCAAAAAAATTGAAAAATCCAGAATACACCAGCTGTCTCTACACCTTAAAGAACTGGAGAATCAACAACAAATCAAACCAACTCCACACGTAAGAAGGAAAATAATCAAGATTAGAGCAGAGATCAACGAGGTAGAAACCAGAGATACAGTAGAACGTATCAACGAAACTAGAAGCTGGTTTTTGGAAAGAATCAATAAGATCGATAAACCATTGGCCACACTAATCCAAAAGAAAAGAGAGAAAGCCCAAATTAATAAAATTAAGAATGAAAAGGGAGAGATCACAACTAACACCAAGGAAGTAGAAACAATCATCAGAAGCTATTATCAACAGTTATATGCCAATAAGCTAAGCAACCTAGATGAAATGGATGCATTCCTGGAAAACTATAAACTCCCAAAATTGAACCAGGAAGAAATTGACAACCTGAACGGACCGATATCTAGTAACGAGATTGAAGCAGTGATCAAAAACCTCCCAAAAAACAAGAGCCCAGGACCTGACGGATTCCCTGGGGAATTCTATCAAACTTTCAAAGAAGAAATAATACCTATTCTCCTGAAGCTGTTTCCAAAAATTGAAGCAGAAGGAAAACTTCCAGACTCTTTTTATGAAGCCAGCATCACCCTGATCCCCAAACCAGGCAAAGACCCTACCAAAAAGGAGAATTTCAGACCGATATCACTGATGAATATGGATGCTAAGATTCTCAACAAGATCCTAGCAAACAGGATCCAACAGCACATTAAAAAGATTATCCACCATGACCAGGTGGGATTCATCCCTGGGTTACAAGGATGGTTCAACATTCGCAAATCAATCAATGTGATAGAACAAATCAATAAGAGAAGAGAGAAGAACCACATGATCCTCTCCATTGATGCAGAAAAAGCTTTTGACAAAATCCAGCATCCGTTCCTGATTAAAACGCTTCAAAGTATAGGGATAGAGGGAACATTCCTGAACTTCATCAAATCTATCTATGAAAAACCCACAGCAAATATCATCCTCAATGGGAAAAAGCTTGCAGCCTTCCCATTGAGACCAGGAACACGACAAGGATGCCCACTCTCACCACTCTTGTTCAACATAGTATTAGAAGTCCTAGCAACAGCAATCAGACAACAAAGAGAAATAAAAGGTATCCAGATTGGCAAGGAAGAAGTCAAACTCTCTCTCTTCGCAGATGACATGATTCTTTATATGGAAAACCCGAACGACTCCACCCCCAAACTACTAGAACTCATACAGCAATTCAGTAATGTAGCAGGATACAAAGTCAATGTCCAGAAATCAGTGGCTTTCTTATA
The DNA here is from genome assembly GCF_963455335.1 of Martes martes. Classification (NCBI taxonomy): domain Eukaryota; kingdom Metazoa; phylum Chordata; class Mammalia; order Carnivora; family Mustelidae; genus Martes; species Martes martes. The sequence goes on from NW_027666357.1 coordinate 53,077, forward strand.
CACTAACAATGAAAATACAGAAAGGCAAATTAGAGAGTCGATTCCATTTACTATAGCACCAAGAACCATAAGATACCTCGGAATAAACCTAACCAAAGAGGTTAAAGATCTGTACTCGAGGAACTACAGAACACTCCTAAAAGAAATTGAAGAAGACACAAAAAGATGGAAGACCATTGAATGCTCTTGGATGGGAAGAATAAACATCGTTAAAATGTCTATACTGCCCAGAGCAATCTATACTTTTAATGCCATTCCAATCAAAATTCCACCAGTATTTTTCAAAGAGCTGGAGCAAATAATCCTAAAATTTGTATGGAATCAGAAGAGACCCCGAATTGCTAAGGAAATGTTGAAAAACAAAAATAAAACTGGTGGCATCACGTTACCTGATTTCAAGCTTTACTGCAAAGCTGTGATCACCAAGACAGCATGGTACTGGCATAAAAACAGACACATGGACCAGTGGAACAGAGTAGAGAGCCCAGATATGGACCCTCAACTCTATGGTCAAATAATCTTTGACAAAACAGGAAAAAATATCCAGTGGAAAAAAGACAGTCTCTTCAATAAAGGGTGCTGGGAAAACTGGACAGTTGCATGTAGAAGAATGAAACTTGACCATTCTCTTACACCGTACACAAAGATAAACTCGAAATGGATAAAAGACCTCAACGTGAGACAGGAATCCATCAGAATCCTCGAGGAGAACATAGGGAGTAACCTCTTTGATATCAGCCACAGCAACTTCTTTCAAGATATGTCTCCAAAGGCGAAGGAAACAAAGGCAAAGATGAACTTCTGGGACTTCATCAAGATAAAAAGCTTCTGCACAGCAAAAGAAACAGTCATCAAAACAAAGAGGCAACCCACGGAATGGGAGAAGATATTTGCAAATAACAATACAGACAAAAGGTTGATATCCAGGATCTATAAAGAACTCCTCAAACTCAACACACACAAAACAGATAATCATATTTAAAAATGGGCAGAAGATATGAACAGACACTTCTCCAATGAAGACATACAAATGGCTACCAGACACATGAAAAAATGTCCATCATCACTAGCCATCAGGGAGATTATAATCAAAACCACATTGAGATACCACCTTACACCGGTTAGAATGGCCAAAATTAGCAAGACAGGAAACAACGTGTGTTGGAGAGGATGTGGAGAAAGGGGAACCCTCTTCCACTGTTGGTGGGAATGCAAACTGGTGCAGCCACTTTGGAGAACAGTGTGGAGATTCCTCAGGAAATTAAAAATACATCTTCCCTATGACCCTGCAATTGCACTGCTGGGTATTTACCCCCAAGATACAGATGTAGTGAAAAGAAGGGCCATCTGTACCCCAATGTTTATAGCAGCAATGGCCACGGTCGCCAAACTGTGGAAAGAACCAAGATGCCCTTCAACGGATGAATGGATAAGGAAGATGTGGTCCATATACACTATGGAGTATGATGCCTCCATCAGAAAGGACGAATACCCAACTTTTGTAGCAACATGGACAGGACTGGAAGAGATTATGCTGAGTGAAATAAGTCAAACAGAGAATGTCAAGTATCATATGGTTTCACTTATTGGTGGAGCATAACAAATAATATAGAGGACAAGGGTAGATGGAGAGGAGAAGGGAGTTGAGGGAAATTGGAAGGGGAGGTGAACCATGAGAGACTATGGACTCTGAAAAACAACCTGAGGGTTTTGAAGGGGCGGGGTGGGAGGGTGGGGGAACCAGGTGGTGGGTATTAGGGAGGGCACAGATTGCATGGAGCACTGGGTGTGGTGAAAAAACAATGAATACTGTTACGCTGAAAATAAATAAAAAATTAAAAAAAAAAAAGAAAACTATTAATCAAGATAAAGAGTCATGTTGATATGAATACATTAATAGTAGGAGATCTTAACACGCCTCTCTCAGAAATAGACAGATCATCGAAGCAGAAAATCAATAAAGAAATAAGAGCATTGAATGATACATTGGACCAGATGGACCTCATAGATATATACAGAACATTCCACCCTAAACCAACAGAATACTCATTCTTCTCAAGTGCACATGGAACCTTCTCCAGAATAGACCACATACTGGGTCACAAATCAGGGCTCAACCGATACCAAACGACTGAGATTATTCCCTGCATATTCTCAGATCACAATGCTTTGAAACTGGAGCTCAATCACAAGGAAAAGTTCAGAAGGAACTCAAACACCTGGAAGCTAAAGACCACCTTGCTTAAGAATGCTTGGATCAACCAGGAGATCAAAGAAGAACTTAAACAATTTATGGAAACCAATGAGAACGAAGACACTTCACTCCAAAACCTATGGGATACAGCAAAGGCGGTCCTAAGGGGGAAATTCATAGCCATCCAAACCTCCCTCAAAAAAATTGAAAAATCCAGAATACACCAGCTGTCTCTACACCTTAAAGAACTGGAGAATCAACAACAAATCAAACCAACTCCACACGTAAGAAGGAAAATAATCAAGATTAGAGCAGAGATCAACGAGGTAGAAACCAGAGATACAGTAGAACGTATCAACGAAACTAGAAGCTGGTTTTTGGAAAGAATCAATAAGATCGATAAACCATTGGCCACACTAATCCAAAAGAAAAGAGAGAAAGCCCAAATTAATAAAATTAAGAATGAAAAGGGAGAGATCACAACTAACACCAAGGAAGTAGAAACAATCATCAGAAGCTATTATCAACAGTTATATGCCAATAAGCTAAGCAACCTAGATGAAATGGATGCATTCCTGGAAAACTATAAACTCCCAAAATTGAACCAGGAAGAAATTGACAACCTGAACGGACCGATATCTAGTAACGAGATTGAAGCAGTGATCAAAAACCTCCCAAAAAACAAGAGCCCAGGACCTGACGGATTCCCTGGGGAATTCTATCAAACTTTCAAAGAAGAAATAATACCTATTCTCCTGAAGCTGTTTCCAAAAATAGAAGCAGAAGGAAAACTTCCAGACTCTTTTTATGAAGCCAGCATCACCCTGATCCCCAAACCAGGCAAAGACCCTACCAAAAAGGAGAATTTCAGACCGATATCACTGATGAATATGGATGCTAAGATTCTCAACAAGATCCTAGCAAACAGGATCCAACAGCACATTAAAAAGATTATCCACCATGACCAGGTGGGATTCATCCCTGGGTTACAAGGATGGTTCAACATTCGCAAATCAATCAATGTGATAGAACAAATCAATAAGAGAAGAGAGAAGAACCACATGGTCCTCTCCATTGATGCAGAAAAAGCTTTTGACAAAATCCAGCATCCGTTCCTGATTAAAACGCTTCAAAGTATAGGGATAGAGGGAACATTCCTGAACTTCATCAAATCTATCTATGAAAAACCCACAGCAAATATCATCCTCAATGGGAAAAAGCTTGCAGCCTTCCCATTGAGATCAGGAACACGACAAGGATGCCCACTCTCACCACTCTTGTTCAACATAGTATTAGAAGTCCTAGCAACAGCAATCAGACAACAAAGAGAAATAAAAGGTATCCAGATTGGCAAGGAAGAAGTCAAACTCTCTCTCTTCGCAGATGACATGATTCTTTATATGGAAAACCCGAACGACTCCACCCCCAAACTACTAGAACTCATACAGCAATTCAGTAATGTAGCAGGATACAAAGTCAATGTCCAGAAATCAGTGGCTTTCTTATACACTAACAATGAAAATACAGAAAGGCAAATTAGAGAATCGATTCCATTTACTATAGCACCAAGAACCATAAGATACCTCGGAATAAACCTAACCAAAGAGGTTAAAGATCTGTACTCGAGGAACTACAGAACACTCCTAAAAGAAATTGAAGAAGACACAAAAAGATGGAAGACCATTGAATGCTCTTGGATGGGAAGAATAAACATCGTTAAAATGTCTATACTGCCCAGAGCAATCTATACTTTTAATGCCATTCCAATCAAAATTCCACCAGTATTTTTCAAAGAGCTGGAGCAAATAATCCTAAAATTTGTATGGAATCAGAAGAGACCCCGAATTGCTAAGGAAATGTTGAAAAACAAAAATAAAACTGGTGGCATCACGTTACCTGATTTCAAGCTTTACTGCAAAGCTGTGATCACCAAGACAGCATGGTACTGGCATAAAAACAGACACATGGACCAGTGGAACAGAGTAGAGAGCCCAGATATGGACCCTCAACTCTATGGTCAAATAATCTTTGACAAAACAGGAAAAAATATCCAGTGGAAAAAAGACAGTCTCTTCAATAAAGGGTGCTGGGAAAACTGGACAGTTGCATGTAGAAGAATGAAACATGACCATTCTCTTACACCGTACACAAAGATAAACTCGAAATGGATAAAAGACCTCAACGTGAGACAGGAATCCATCAGAATCCTCGAGGAGAACATAGGGAGTAACCTCTTTGATATCAGCCACAGCAACTTCTTTCAAGATATGTCTCCAAAGGCGAAGGAAACAAAGGCAAAGATGAACTTCTGGGACTTCATCAAGATAAAAAGCTTCTGCACAGCAAAAGAAACAGTCATCAAAACAAAGAGGCAACCCACGGAATGGGAGAAGATATTTGCAAATAACAATACAGACAAAAGGTTGATATCCAGGATCTATAAAGAACTCCTCAAACTCAACACACACAAAACAGATAATCATATTTAAAAATGGGCAGAAGATATGAACAGACACTTCTCCAATGAAGACATACAAATGGCTACCAGACACATGAAAAAATGTTCATCATCACTAGCCATCAGGGAGATTATAATCAAAACCACATTGAGATACCACCTTACACCGGTTAGAATGGCCAAAATTAGCAAGACAGGAAACAACGTGTGTTGGAGAGGATGTGGAGAAAGGGGAACCCTCTTCCACTGTTGGTGGGAATGCAAACTGGTGCAGCCACTTTGGAGAACAGTGTGGAGATTCCTCAGGAAATTAAAAATAGATCTTCCCTATGACCCTGCAATTGCACTGCTGGGTATTTACCCCCAAGATACAGATGTAGTGAAAAGAAGGGCCATCTGTACCCCAATGTTTATAGCAGCAATGGCCACGGTCGCCAAACTGTGGAAAGAACCAAGATGCCCTTCAACGGATGAATGGATAAGGAAGATGTGGTCCATATACACTATGGAGTATGATGCCTCCATCAGAAAGGACGAATACCCAACTTTTGTAGCAACATGGACAGGACTGGAAGAGATTATGCTGAGTGAAATAAGTCAAACAGAGAATGTCAAGTATCATATGGTTTCACTTATTGGTGGAGCATAACAAATAATATAGAGGACAAGGGTAGATGGAGAGGAGAAGGGAGTTGAGGGAAATTGGAAGGGGAGGTGAACCATGAGAGACTATGGACTCTGAAAAACAACCTGAGGGTTTTGAAGGGGCGGGGTGGGAGGCTGGGGGAACCAGGTGGTGGGTATTAGGGAGGGCACAGATTGCATGGAGCACTGGGTGTGGTGAAAAAACAATGAATACTGTTACGCTGAAAATAAATGAAAAATTAAAAAAAAAAAAGAAAACTATTAATCAAGATAAAGAGTCATATTGATATGAATACATTAATAGTAGGAGATCTTAACACGCCTCTCTCAGAAATAGACAGATCATCGAAGCAGAAAATCAATAAAGAAATAAGAGCATTGAATGATACATTGGACCAGATGGACCTCATAGATATATACAGAACATTCCACCCTAAACCAACAGAATACTCATTCTTCTCAAGTGCACATGGAACCTTCTCCAGAATAGACCACATACTGGGTCACAAATCAGGGCTCAACCGATACCAAACGACTGAGATTATTCCCTGCATATTCTCAGATCACAATGCTTTGAAACTGGAGCTCAATCACAAGGAAAAGTTCAGAAGGAACTCAAACACCTGGAAGCTAAAGACCACCTTGCTTAAGAATGCTTGGATCAACCAGGAGATCAAAGAAGAACTTAAACAATTTATGGAAACCAATGAGAACGAAGACACTTCACTCCAAAACCTATGGGATACAGCAAAGGCGGTCCTAAGGGGGAAATTCATAGCCATCCAAACCTCCCTCAAAAAAATTGAAAAATCCAGAATACACCAGCTGTCTCTACACCTTAAAGAACTGGAGAATCAACAACAAATCAAACCAACTCCACACGTAAGAAGGAAAATAATCAAGATTAGAGCAGAGATCAACGAGGTAGAAACCAGAGATACAGTAGAACGTATCAACGAAACTAGAAGCTGGTTTTTGGAAAGAATCAATAAGACCGATAAACCATTGGCCACACTAATCCAAAAGAAAAGAGAGAAAGCCCAAATTAATAAAATTAAGAATGAAAAGGGAGAGATCACAACTAACACCAAGGAAGTAGAAACAATCATCAGAAGCTATTATCAACAGTTATATGCCAATAAGCTAAGCAACCTAGATGAAATGGATGCATTCCTGGAAAACTATAAACTCCCAAAATTGAACCAGGAAGAAATTGACAACCTGAACGGACCGATATCTAGTAACGAGATTGAAGCAGTGATCAAAAACCTCCCAAAAAACAAGAGCCCAGGACCTGACGGATTCCCTGGGGAATTCTATCAAACTTTCAAAGAAGAAATAATACCTATTCTCCTGAAGCTGTTTCCAAAAATAGAAGCAGAAGGAAAACTTCCAGACTCTTTTTATGAAGCCAGCATCACCCTGATCCCCAAACCAGGCAAAGACCCTACCAAAAAGGAGAATTTCAGACCGATATCACTGATGAATATGGATGCTAAGATTCTCAACAAGATCCTAGCAAACAGGATCCAACAGCACATTAAAAAGATTATCCACCATGACCAGGTGGGATTCATCCCTGGGTTACAAGGATGGTTCAACATTCGCAAATCAATCAATGTGATAGAACAAATCAATAAGAGAAGAGAGAAGAACCACATGGTCCTCTCCATTGATGCAGAAAAAGCTTTTGACAAAATCCAGCATCCGTTCCTGATTAAAACGCTTCAAAGTATAGGGATAGAGGGAACATTCCTGAACTTCATCAAATCTATCTATGAAAAACCCACAGCAAATATCATCCTCAATGGGAAAAAGCTTGCAGCCTTCCCATTGAGATCAGGAACACGACAAGGATGCCCACTCTCACCACTCTTGTTCAACATAGTATTAGAAGTCCTAGCAACAGCAATCAGACAACAAAGAGAAATAAAAGGTATCCAGATTGGCAAGGAAGAAGTCAAACTCTCTCTCTTCGCAGATGACATGATTCTTTATATGGAAAACCCGAACGACTCCACCCCCAAACTACTAGAACTCATACAGCAATTCAGTAATGTAGCAGGATACAAAGTCAATGTCCAGAAATCAGTGGCTTTCTTATACACTAACAATGAAAATACAGAAAGGCAAATTAGAGAATCGATTCCATTTACTATAGCACCAAGAACCATAAGATACCTCGGAATAAACCTAACCAAAGAGGTTAAAGATCTGTACTCGAGGAACTACAGAACACTCCTAAAAGAAATTGAAGAAGACACAAAAAGATGGAAGACCATTGAATGCTCTTGGATGGGAAGAATAAACATCGTTAAAATGTCTATACTGCCCAGAGCAATCTATACTTTTAATGCCATTCCAATCAAAATTCCACCAGTATTTTTCAAAGAGCTGGAGCAAATAATCCTAAAATTTGTATGGAATCAGAAGAGACCCCGAATTGCTAAGGAAATGTTGAAAAACAAAAATAAAACTGGTGGCATCACGTTACCTGATTTCAAGCTTTACTGCAAAGCTGTGATCACCAAGACAGCATGGTACTGGCATAAAAACAGACACATGGACCAGTGGAACAGAGTAGAGAGCCCAGATATGGACCCTCAACTCTATGGTCAAATAATCTTTGACAAAACAGGAAAAAATATCCAGTGGAAAAAAGACAGTCTCTTCAATAAAGGGTGCTGGGAAAACTGGACAGTTGCATGTAGAAGAATGAAACATGACCATTCTCTTACACCGTACACAAAGATAAACTCGAAATGGATAAAAGACCTCAACGTGAGACAGGAATCCATCAGAATCCTCGAGGAGAACATAGGGAGTAACCTCTTTGATATCAGCCACAGCAACTTCTTTCAAGATATGTCTCCAAAGGCGAAGGAAACAAAGGCAAAGATGAACTTCTGGGACTTCATCAAGATAAAAAGCTTCTGCACAGCAAAAGAAACAGTCATCAAAACAAAGAGGCAACCCACGGAATGGGAGAAGATATTTGCAAATAACAATACAGACAAAAGGTTGATATCCAGGATCTATAAAGAACTCCTCAAACTCAACACACACAAAACAGATAATCATATTTAAAAATGGGCAGAAGATATGAACAGACACTTCTCCAATGAAGACATACAAATGGCTACCAGACACATGAAAAAATGTTCATCATCACTAGCCATCAGGGAGATTATAATCAAAACCACATTGAGATACCACCTTACACCGGTTAGAATGGCCAAAATTAGCAAGACAGGAAACAACGTGTGTTGGAGAGGATGTGGAGAAAGGGGAACCCTCTTCCACTGTTGGTGGGAATGCAAACTGGTGCAGCCACTTTGGAGAACAGTGTGGAGATTCCTCAGGAAATTAAAAATACATCTTCCCTATGACCCTGCAATTGCACTGCTGGGTATTTACCCCCAAGATACAGATGTAGTGAAAAGAAGGGCCATCTGTACCCCAATGTTTATAGCAGCAATGGCCACGGTCGCCAAACTGTGGAAAGAACCAAGATGCCCTTCAACGGATGAATGGATAAGGAAGATGTGGTCCATATACACTATGGAGTATGATGCCTCCATCAGAAAGGACGAATACCCAACTTTTGTAGCAACATGGACAGGACTGGAAGAGATTATGCTGAGTGAAATAAGTCAAACAGAGAATGTCAAGTATCATATGGTTTCACTTATTGGTGGAGCATAACAAATAATATAGAGGACAAGGGTAGATGGAGAGGAGAAGGGAGTTGAGGGAAATTGGAAGGGGAGGTGAACCATGAGAGACTATGGACTCTGAAAAACAACCTGAGGGTTTTGAAGGGGCGGGGTGGGAGGCTGGGGGAACCAGGTGGTGGGTATTAGGGAGGGCACAGATTGCATGGAGCACTGGGTGTGGTGAAAAAACAATGAATACTGTTACGCTGAAAATAAATAAAAAATTAAAAAAAAAAAAGAAAACTATTAATCAAGATAAAGAGTCATATTGATATGAATACATTAATAGTAGGAGATCTTAACACGCCTCTCTCAGAAATAGACAGATCATCGAAGCAGAAAATCAATAAAGAAATAAGAGCATTGAATGATACATTGGACCAGATGGACCTCATAGATATATACAGAACATTCCACCCTAAACCAACAGAATACTCATTCTTCTCAAGTGCACATGGAACCTTCTCCAGAATAGACCACATACTGGGTCACAAATCAGGGCTCAACCGATACCAAACGACTGAGATTATTCCCTGCATATTCTCAGATCACAATGCTTTGAAACTGGAGCTCAATCACAAGGAAAAGTTCAGAAGGAACTCAAACACCTGGAAGCTAAAGACCACCTTGCTTAAGAATGCTTGGATCAACCAGGAGATCAAAGAAGAACTTAAACAATTTATGGAAACCAATGAGAACGAAGACACTTCACTCCAAAACCTATGGGATACAGCAAAGGCGGTCCTAAGGGGGAAATTCATAGCCATCCAAACCTCCCTCAAAAAAATTGAAAAATCCAGAATACACCAGCTGTCTCTACACCTTAAAGAACTGGAGAATCAACAACAAATCAAACCAACTCCACACGTAAGAAGGAAAATAATCAAGATTAGAGCAGAGATCAACGAGGTAGAAACCAGAGATACAGTAGAACGTATCAACGAAACTAGAAGCTGGTTTTTGGAAAGAATCAATAAGACCGATAAACCATTGGCCACACTAATCCAAAAGAAAAGAGAGAAAGCCCAAATTAATAAAATTAAGAATGAAAAGGGAGAGATCACAACTAACACCAAGGAAGTAGAAACAATCATCAGAAGCTATTATCAACAGTTATATGCCAATAAGCTAAGCAACCTAGATGAAATGGATGCATTCCTGGAAAACTATAAACTCCAAAAATTGAACCAGGAAGAAATTGACAACCTGAACGGACCGATATCTAGTAACGAGATTGAAGCAGTGATCAAAAACCTCCCAAAAAACAAGAGCCCAGGACCTGACGGATTCCCTGGGGAATTCTATCAAACTTTCAAAGAAGAAATAATACCTATTCTCCTGAAGCTGTTTCCAAAAATAGAAGCAGAAGGAAAACTTCCAGACTCTTTTTATGAAGCCAGCATCACCCTGATCCCCAAACCAGGCAAAGACCCTACCAAAAAGGAGAATTTCAGACCGATATCACTGATGAATATGGATGCTAAGATTCTCAACAAGATCCTAGCAAACAGGATCCAACAGCACATTAAAAAGATTATCCACCATGACCAGGTGGGATTCATCCCTGGGTTACAAGGATGGTTCAACATTCGCAAATCAATCAATGTGATAGAACAAATCAATAAGAGAAGAGAGAAGAACCACATGGTCCTCTCCATTGATGCAGAAAAAGCTTTTGACAAAATCCAGCATCCGTTCCTGATTAAAACGCTTCAAAGTATAGGGATAGAGGGAACATTCCTGAACTTCATCAAATCTATCTATGAAAAACCCACAGCAAATATCATCCTCAATGGGAAAAAGCTTGCAGCCTTCCCATTGAGATCAGGAACACGACAAGGATGCCCACTCTCACCACTCTTGTTCAACATAGTATTAGAAGTCCTAGCAACAGCAATCAGACAACAAAGAGAAATAAAAGGTATCCAGATTGGCAAGGAAGAAGTCAAACTCTCTCTCTTCGCAGATGACATGATTCTTTATATGGAAAACCCGAACGACTCCACCCCCAAACTACTAGAACTCATACAGCAATTCAGTAATGTAGCAGGATACAAAGTCAATGTCCAGAAATCAGTGGCTTTCTTATACACTAACAATGAAAATACAGAAAGGCAAATTAGAGAATCGATTCCATTTACTATAGCACCAAGAACCATAAGATACCTCGGAATAAACCTAACCAAAGAGGTTAAAGATCTGTACTCGAGGAACTACAGAACACTCCTAAAAGAAATTGAAGAAGACACAAAAAGATGGAAGACCATTGAATGCTCTTGGATGGGAAGAATAAACATCGTTAAAATGTCTATACTGCCCAGAGCAATCTATACTTTTAATGCCATTCCAATCAAAATTCCACCAGTATTTTTCAAAGAGCTGGAGCAAATAATCCTAAAATTTGTATGGAATCAGAAGAGACCCCGAATTGCTAAGGAAATGTTGAAAAACAAAAATAAAACTGGTGGCATCACGTTACCTGATTTCAAGCTTTACTGCAAAGCTGTGATCACCAAGACAGCATGGTACTGGCATAAAAACAGACACATGGACCAGTGGAACAGAGTAGAGAGCCCAGATATGGACCCTCAACTCTATGGTCAAATAATCTTTGACAAAACAGGAAAAAATATCCAGTGGAAAAAAGACAGTCTCTTCAATAAAGGGTGCTGGGAAAACTGGACAGTTGCATGTAGAAGAATGAAACTTGACCATTCTCTTACACCGTACACAAAGATAAACTCGAAATGGATAAAAGACCTCAACGTGAGACAGGAATCCATCAGAATCCTCGAGGAGAACATAGGGAGTAACCTCTTTGATATCAGCCACAGCAACTTCTTTCAAGATATGTCTCCAAAGGCGAAGGAAACAAAGGCAAAGATGAACTTCTGGGACTTCATCAAGATAAAAAGCTTCTGCACAGCAAAAGAAACAGTCATCAAAACAAAGAGGCAACCCACGGAATGGGAGAAGATATTTGCAAATAACAATACAGACAAAAGGTTGATATCCAGGATCTATAAAGAACTCCTCAAACTCAACACACACAAAACAGATAATCATATTTAAAAATGGGCAGAAGATATGAACAGACACTTCTCCAATGAAGACATACAAATGGCTACCAGACACATGAAAAAATGTTCATCATCACTAGCCATCAGGGAGATTATAATCAAAACCACATTGAGATACCACCTTACACCGGTTAGAATGGCCAAAATTAGCAAGACAGGAAACAACGTGTGTTGGAGAGGATGTGGAGAAAGGGGAACCCTCTTCCACTGTTGGTGGGAATGCAAACTGGTGCAGCCACTTTGGAGAACAGTGTGGAGATTCCTCAGGAAATTAAAAATAGATCTTCCCTATGACCCTGCAATTGCACTGCTGGGTATTTACCCCAAAGATACAGATGTAGTGAAAAGAAGGGCCATCTGTACCCCAATGTTTATAGCAGCAATGGCCACGGTCGCCAAACTGTGGAAAGAACCAAGATGCCCTTCAACGGATGAATGGATAAGGAAGATGTGGTCCATATACACTATGGAGTATGATGCCTCCATCAGAAAGGACGAATACCCAACTTTTGTAGCAACATGGACAGGACTGGAAGAGATTATGCTGAGTGAAATAAGTCAAACAGAGAATGTCAATTATCATATGGTTTCACTTATTGGTGGAGCATAACAAATAATATAGAGGACAAGGGTAGATGGAGAGGAGAAGGGAGTTGAGGGAAATTGGAAGGGGAGGTGAACCATGAGAGACTATGGACTCTGAAAAACAACCTGAGGGTTTTGAAGGGGCGGGGTGGGAGGGTGGGGGAACCAGGTGGTGGGTATTAGGGAGGGCACAGATTGCATGGAGCACTGGGTGTGGTGAAAAAACAATGAATACTGTTATGCTGAAAATAAATGAAAAATTAAAAAAAAAAAGAAAACTATTAATCAAGATAAAGAGTCATATTTATATGAATACATTAATAGTAGGAGATCTTAACACGCCTCTCTCAGAAATAGACAGATCATCGAAGCAGAAAATCAATAAAGAAATAAGAGCATTGAATGATACATTGGACCAGATGGACCTCATAGATATATACAGAACATTCCACCCTAAACCAACAGAATACTCATTCTTCTCAAGTGCACATGGAACCTTCTCCAGAATAGACCACATACTGGGTCACAAATCAGGGCTCAACCGATACCAAACGACTGAGATTATTCCCTGCATATTCTCAGATCACAATGCTTTGAAACTGGAGCTCAATCACAAGGAAAAGTTCAGAAGGAACTCAAACACCTGGAAGCTAAAGACCACCTTGCTTAAGAATGCTTGGATCAACCAGGAGATCAAAGAAGAACTTAAACAATTTATGGAAACCAATGAGAACGAAGACACTTCACTCCAAAACCTATGGGATACAGCAAAGGCGGTCCTAAGGGGGAAATTCATAGCCATCCAAACCTCCCTCAAAAAAATTGAAAAATCCAGAATACACCAGCTGTCTCTACACCTTAAAGAACTGGAGAATCAACAACAAATCAAACCAACTCCACACGTAAGAAGGAAAATAATCAAGATTAGAGCAGAGATCAACGAGGTAGAAACCAGAGATACAGTAGAACGTATCAACGAAACTAGAAGCTGGTTTTTGGAAAGAATCAATAAGACCGATAAACCATTGGCCACACTAATCCAAAAGAAAAGAGAGAAAGCCCAAATTAATAAAATTAAGAATGAAAAGGGAGAGATCACAACTAACACCAAGGAAGTAGAAACAATCATCAGAAGCTATTATCAACAGTTATATGCCAATAAGCTAAGCAACCTAGATGAAATGGATGCATTCCTGGAAAACTATAAACTCCCAAAATTGAACCAGGAAGAAATTGACAACCTGAACGGACCGATATCTAGTAACGAGATTGAAGCAGTGATCAAAAACCTCCCAAAAAACAAGAGCCCAGGACCTGACGGATTCCCTGGGGAATTCTATCAAACTTTCAAAGAAGAAATAATACCTATTCTCCTGAAGCTGTTTCCAAAAATAGAAGCAGAAGGAAAACTTCCAGACTCTTTTTATGAAGCCAGCATCACCCTGATCCCCAAACCAGGCAAAGACCCTACCAAAAAGGAGAATTTCAGACCGATATCACTGATGAATATGGATGCTAAGATTCTCAACAAGATCCTAGCAAACAGGATCCAACAGCACATTAAAAAGATTATCCACCATGACCAGGTGGGATTCATCCCTGGGTTACAAGGATGGTTCAACATTCGCAAATCAATCAATGTGATAGAACAAATCAATAAGAGAAGAGAGAAGAACCACATGGTCCTCTCCATTGATGCAGAAAAAGCTTTTGACAAAATCCAGCATCCGTTCCTGATTAAAACGCTTCAAAGTATAGGGATAGAGGGAACATTCCTGAACTTCATCAAATCTATCTATGAAAAACCCACAGCAAATATCATCCTCAATGGGAAAAAGCTTGCAGCCTTCCCATTGAGATCAGGAACACGACAAGGATGCCCACTCTCACCACTCTTGTTCAACATAGTATTAGAAGTCCTAGCAACAGCAATCAGACAACAAAGAGAAATAAAAGGTATCCAGATTGGCAAGGAAGAAGTCAAACTCTCTCTCTTCGCAGATGACATGATTCTTTATATGGAAAACCCGAACGACTCCACCCCCAAACTACTAGAACTCATACAGCAATTCAGTAATGTAGCAGGATACAAAGTCAATGTCCAGAAATCAGTGGCTTTCTTATACACTAACAATGAAAATACAGAAAGGCAAATTAGAGAATCGATTCCATTTACTATAGCACCAAGAACCATAAGATACCTCGGAATAAACCTAACCAAAGAGGTTAAAGATCTGTACTCGAGGAACTACAGAACACTCCTAAAAGAAATTGAAGAAGACACAAAAAGATGGAAGACCATTGAATGCTCTTGGATGGGAAGAATAAACATCGTTAAAATGTCTATACTGCCCAGAGCAATCTATACTTTTAATGCCATTCCAATCAAAATTCCACCAGTATTTTTCAAAGAGCTGGAGCAAATAATCCTAAAATTTGTATGGAATCAGAAGAGACCCCGAATTGCTAAGGAAATGTTGAAAAACAAAAATAAAACTGGTGGCATCACGTTACCTGATTTCAAGCTTTACTGCAAAGCTGTGATCACCAAGACAGCATGGTACTGGCATAAAAACAGACACATGGACCAGTGGAACAGAGTAGAGAGCCCAGATATGGACCCTCAACTCTATGGTCAAATAATCTTTGACAAAACAGGAAAAAATATCCAGTGGAAAAAAGACAGTCTCTTCAATAAAGGGTGCTGGGAAAACTGGACAGTTGCATGTAGAAGAATGAAACATGACCATTCTCTTACACCGTACACAAAGATAAACTCGAAATGGATAAAAGACCTCAACGTGAGACAGGAATCCATCAGAATCCTCGAGGAGAACATAGGGAGTAACCTCTTTGATATCAGCCACAGCAACTTCTTTCAAGATATGTCTCCAAAGGCGAAGGAAACAAAGGCAAAGATGAACTTCTGGGACTTCATCAAGATAAAAAGCTTCTGCACAGCAAAAGAAACAGTCATCAAAACAAAGAGGCAACCCACGGAATGGGAGAAGATATTTGCAAATAACAATACAGACAAAAGGTTGATATCCAGGATCTATAAAGAACTCCTCAAACTCAACACACACAAAACAGATAATCATATTTAAAAATGGGCAGAAGATATGAACAGACACTTCTCCAATGAAGACATACAAATGGCTACCAGACACATGAAAAAATGTTCATCATCACTAGCCATCAGGGAGATTATAATCAAAACCACATTGAGATACCACCTTACACCGGTTAGAATGGCCAAAATTAGCAAGACAGGAAACAACGTGTGTTGGAGAGGATGTGGAGAAAGGGGAACCCTCTTCCACTGTTGGTGGGAATGCAAACTGGTGCAGCCACTTTGGAGAACAGTGTGGAGATTCCTCAGGAAATTAAAAATAGATCTTCCCTATGACCCTGCAATTGCACTGCTGGGTATTTACCCCAAAGATACAGATGTAGTGAAAAGAAGGGCCATCTGTACCCCAATGTTTATAGCAGCAATGGCCACGGTCGCCAAACTGTGGAAAGAACCAAGATGCCCTTCAACGGATGAATGGATAAGGAAGATGTGGTCCATATACACTATGGAGTATGATGCCTCCATCAGAAAGGACGAATACCCAACTTTTGTAGCAACATGGACAGGACTGGAAGAGATTATGCTGAGTGAAATAAGTCAAACAGAGAATGTCAAGTATCATATGGTTTCACTTATTGGTGGAGCATAACAAATAATATAGAGGACAAGGGTAGATGGAGAGGAGAAGGGAGTTGAGGGAAATTGGAAGGGGAGGTGAACCATGAGAGACTATGGACTCTGAAAAACAACCTGAGGGTTTTGAAGGGGCGGGGTGGGAGGCTGGGGGAACCAGGTGGTGGGTATTAGGGAGGGCACAGATTGCATGGAGCACTGGGTGTGGTGAAAAAACAATGAATACTGTTACGCTGAAAATAAATGAAAAATTAAAAAAAAAAAGAAAACTATTAATCAAGATAAAGAGTCATATTTATATGAATACATTAATAGTAGGAGATCTTAACACGCCTCTCTCAGAAATAGACAGATCATCGAAGCAGAAAATCAATAAAGAAATAAGAGCATTGAATGATACATTGGACCAGATGGACCTCATAGATATATACAGAACATTCCACCCTAAACCAACAGAATACTCATTCTTCTCAAGTGCACATGGAACCTTCTCCAGAATAGACCACATACTGGGTCACAAATCAGGGCTCAACCGATACCAAACGACTGAGATTATTCCCTGCATATTCTCAGATCACAATGCTTTGAAACTGGAGCTCAATCACAAGGAAAAGTTCAGAAGGAACTCAAACACCTGGAAGCTAAAGACCACCTTGCTTAAGAATGCTTGGATCAACCAGGAGATCAAAGAAGAACTTAAACAATTTATGGAAACCAATGAGAACGAAGACACTTCACTCCAAAACCTATGGGATACAGCAAAGGCGGTCCTAAGGGGGAAATTCATAGCCATCCAAACCTCCCTCAAAAAAATTGAAAAATCCAGAATACACCAGCTGTCTCTACACCTTAAAGAACTGGAGAATCAACAACAAATCAAACCAACTCCACACGTAAGAAGGAAAATAATCAAGATTAGAGCAGAGATCAACGAGGTAGAAACCAGAGATACAGTAGAACGTATCAACGAAACTAGAAGCTGGTTTTTGGAAAGAATCAATAAGACCGATAAACCATTGGCCACACTAATCCAAAAGAAAAGAGAGAAAGCCCAAATTAATAAAATTAAGAATGAAAAGGGAGAGATCACAACTAACACCAAGGAAGTAGAAACAATCATCAGAAGCTATTATCAACAGTTATATGCCAATAAGCTAAGCAACCTAGATGAAATGGATGCATTCCTGGAAAACTATAAACTCCCAAAATTGAACCAGGAAGAAATTGACAACCTGAACGGACCGATATCTAGTAACGAGATTGAAGCAGTGATCAAAAACCTCCCAAAAAACAAGAGCCCAGGACCTGACGGATTCCCTGGGGAATTCTATCAAACTTTCAAAGAAGAAATAATACCTATTCTCCTGAAGCTGTTTCCAAAAATAGAAGCAGAAGGAAAACTTCCAGACTCTTTTTATGAAGCCAGCATCACCCTGATCCCCAAACCAGGCAAAGACCCTACCAAAAAGGAGAATTTCAGACCGATATCACTGATGAATATGGATGCTAAGATTCTCAACAAGATCCTAGCAAACAGGATCCAACAGCACATTAAAAAGATTATCCACCATGACCAGGTGGGATTCATCCCTGGGTTACAAGGATGGTTCAACATTCGCAAATCAATCAATGTGATAGAACAAATCAATAAGAGAAGAGAGAAGAACCACATGGTCCTCTCCATTGATGCAGAAAAAGCTTTTGACAAAATCCAGCATCCGTTCCTGATTAAAACGCTTCAAAGTATAGGGATAGAGGGAACATTCCTGAACTTCATCAAATCTATCTATGAAAAACCCACAGCAAATATCATCCTCAATGGGAAAAAGCTTGCAGCCTTCCCATTGAGATCAGGAACACGACAAGGATGCCCACTCTCACCACTCTTGTTCAACATAGTATTAGAAGTCCTAGCAACAGCAATCAGACAACAAAGAGAAATAAAAGGTATCCAGATTGGCAAGGAAGAAGTCAAACTCTCTCTCTTCGCAGATGACATGATTCTTTATATGGAAAACCCGAACGACTCCACCCCCAAACTACTAGAACTCATACAGCAATTCAGTAATGTAGCAGGATACAAAGTCAATGTCCAGAAATCAGTGGCTTTCTTATACACTAACAATGAAAATACAGAAAGGCAAATTAGAGAATCGATTCCATTTACTATAGCACCAAGAACCATAAGATACCTCGGAATAAACCTAACCAAAGAGGTTAAAGATCTGTACTCGAGGAACTACAGAACACTCCTAAAAGAAATTGAAGAAGACACAAAAAGATGGAAGACCATTGAATGCTCTTGGATGGGAAGAATAAACATCGTTAAAATGTCTATACTGCCCAGAGCAATCTATACTTTTAATGCCATTCCAATCAAAATTCCACCAGTATTTTTCAAAGAGCTGGAGCAAATAATCCTAAAATTTGTATGGAATCAGAAGAGACCCCGAATTGCTAAGGAAATGTTGAAAAACAAAAATAAAACTGGTGGCATCACGTTACCTGATTTCAAGCTTTACTGCAAAGCTGTGATCACCAAGACAGCATGGTACTGGCATAAAAACAGACACATGGACCAGTGGAACAGAGTAGAGAGCCCAGATATGGACCCTCAACTCTATGGTCAAATAATCTTTGACAAAACAGGAAAAAATATCCAGTGGAAAAAAGACAGTCTCTTCAATAAAGGGTGCTGGGAAAACTGGACAGTTGCATGTAGAAGAATGAAACTTGACCATTCTCTTACACCGTACACAAAGATAAACTCGAAATGGATAAAAGACCTCAACGTGAGACAGGAATCCATCAGAATCCTCGAGGAGAACATAGGGAGTAACCTCTTTGATATCAGCCACAGCAACTTCTTTCAAGATATGTCTCCAAAGGCGAAGGAAACAAAGGCAAAGATGAACTTCTGGGACTTCATCAAGATAAAAAGCTTCTGCACAGCAAAAGAAACAGTCATCAAAACAAAGAGGCAACCCACGGAATGGGAGAAGATATTTGCAAATAACAATACAGACAAAAGGTTGATATCCAGGATCTATAAAGAACTCCTCAAACTCAACACACACAAAACAGATAATCATATTTAAAAATGGGCAGAAGATATGAACAGACACTTCTCCAATGAAGACATACAAATGGCTACCAGACACATGAAAAAATGTTCATCATCACTAGCCATCAGGGAGATTATAATCAAAACCACATTGAGATACCACCTTACACCGGTTAGAATGGCCAAAATTAGCAAGACAGGAAACAACGTGTGTTGGAGAGGATGTGGAGAAAGGGGAACCCTCTTCCACTGTTGGTGGGAATGCAAACTGGTGCAGCCACTTTGGAGAACAGTGTGGAGATTCCTCAGGAAATTAAAAATAGATCTTCCCTATGACCCTGCAATTGCACTGCTGGGTATTTACCCCCAAGATACAGATGTAGTGAAAAGAAGGGCCATCTGTACCCCAATGTTTATAGCAGCAATGGCCACGGTCGCCAAACTGTGGAAAGAACCAAGATGCCCTTCAACGGATGAATGGATAAGGAAGATGTGGTCCATATACACTATGGAGTATGATGCCTCCATCAGAAAGGACGAATACCCAACTTTTGTAGCAACATGGACAGGACTGGAAGAGATTATGCTGAGTGAAATAAGTCAAACAGAGAATGTCAATTATCATATGGTTTCACTTATTGGTGGAGCATAACAAATAATATAGAGGACAAGGGTAGATGGAGAGGAGAAGGGAGTTGAGGGAAATTGGAAGGGGAGGTGAACCATGAGAGACTATGGACTCTGAAAAACAACCTGAGGGTTTTGAAGGGGCGGGGTGGGAGGGTGGGGGAACCAGGTGGTGGGTATTAGGGAGGGCACAGATTGCATGGAGCACTGGGTGTGGTGAAAAAACAATGAATACTGTTATGCTGAAAATAAATGAAAAATTAAAAAAAAAAAGAAAACTATTAATCAAGATAAAGAGTCATATTTATATGAATACATTAATAGTAGGAGATCTTAACACGCCTCTCTCAGAAATAGACAGATCATCGAAGCAGAAAATCAATAAAGAAATAAGAGCATTGAATGATACATTGGACCAGATGGACCTCATAGATATATACAGAACATTCCACCCTAAACCAACAGAATACTCATTCTTCTCAAGTGCACATGGAACCTTCTCCAGAATAGACCACATACTGGGTCACAAATCAGGGCTCAACCGATACCAAACGACTGAGATTATTCCCTGCATATTCTCAGATCACAATGCTTTGAAACTGGAGCTCAATCACAAGGAAAAGTTCAGAAGGAACTCAAACACCTGGAAGCTAAAGACCACCTTGCTTAAGAATGCTTGGATCAACCAGGAGATCAAAGAAGAACTTAAACAATTTATGGAAACCAATGAGAACGAAGACACTTCACTCCAAAACCTATGGGATACAGCAAAGGCGGTCCTAAGGGGGAAATTCATAGCCATCCAAACCTCCCTCAAAAAAATTGAAAAATCCAGAATACACCAGCTGTCTCTACACCTTAAAGAACTGGAGAATCAACAACAAATCAAACCAACTCCACACGTAAGAAGGAAAATAATCAAGATTAGAGCAGAGATCAACGAGGTAGAAACCAGAGATACAGTAGAACGTATCAACGAAACTAGAAGCTGGTTTTTGGAAAGAATCAATAAGACCGATAAACCATTGGCCACACTAATCCAAAAGAAAAGAGAGAAAGCCCAAATTAATAAAATTAAGAATGAAAAGGGAGAGATCACAACTAACACCAAGGAAGTAGAAACAATCATCAGAAGCTATTATCAACAGTTATATGCCAATAAGCTAAGCAACCTAGATGAAATGGATGCATTCCTGGAAAACTATAAACTCCCAAAATTGAACCAGGAAGAAATTGACAACCTGAACGGACCGATATCTAGTAACGAGATTGAAGCAGTGATCAAAAACCTCCCAAAAAACAAGAGCCCAGGACCTGACGGATTCCCTGGGGAATTCTATCAAACTTTCAAAGAAGAAATAATACCTATTCTCCTGAAGCTGTTTCCAAAAATAGAAGCAGAAGGAAAACTTCCAGACTCTTTTTATGAAGCCAGCATCACCCTGATCCCCAAACCAGGCAAAGACCCTACCAAAAAGGAGAATTTCAGACCGATATCACTGATGAATATGGATGCTAAGATTCTCAACAAGATCCTAGCAAACAGGATCCAACAGCACATTAAAAAGATTATCCACCATGACCAGGTGGGATTCATCCCTGGGTTACAAGGATGGTTCAACATTCGCAAATCAATCAATGTGATAGAACAAATCAATAAGAGAAGAGAGAAGAACCACATGGTCCTCTCCATTGATGCAGAAAAAGCTTTTGACAAAATCCAGCATCCGTTCCTGATTAAAACGCTTCAAAGTATAGGGATAGAGGGAACATTCCTGAACTTCATCAAATCTATCTATGAAAAACCCACAGCAAATATCATCCTCAATGGGAAAAAGCTTGCAGCCTTCCCATTGAGATCAGGAACACGACAAGGATGCCCACTCTCACCACTCTTGTTCAACATAGTATTAGAAGTCCTAGCAACAGCAATCAGACAACAAAGAGAAATAAAAGGTATCCAGATTGGCAAGGAAGAAGTCAAACTCTCTCTCTTCGCAGATGACATGACTCTTTATATGGAAAACCCGAACGACTCCACCCCCAAACTACTAGAACTCATACAGCAATTCAGTAATGTAGCAGGATACAAAGTCAATGTCCAGAAATCAGTGGCTTTCTTATACACTAACAATGAAAATACAGAAAGGCAAATTAGAGAATCGATTCCATTTACTATAGCACCAAGAACCATAAGATACCTCGGAATAAACCTAACCAAAGAGGTTAAAGATCTGTACTCGAGGAACTACAGAACACTCCTAAAAGAAATTGAAGAAGACACAAAAAGATGGAAGACCATTGAATGCTCTTGGATGGGAAGAATAAACATCGTTAAAATGTCTATACTGCCCAGAGCAATCTATACTTTTAATGCCATTCCAATCAAAATTCCACCAGTATTTTTCAAAGAGCTGGAGCAAATAATCCTAAAATTTGTATGGAATCAGAAGAGACCCCGAATTGCTAAGGAAATGTTGAAAAACAAAAATAAAACTGGTGGCATCACGTTACCTGATTTCAAGCTTTACTGCAAAGCTGTGATCACCAAGACAGCATGGTACTGGCATAAAAACAGACACATGGACCAGTGGAACAGAGTAGAGAGCCCAGATATGGACCCTCAACTCTATGGTCAAATAATCTTTGACAAAACAGGAAAAAATATCCAGTGGAAAAAAGACAGTCTCTTCAATAAAGGGTGCTGGGAAAACTGGACAGTTGCATGTAGAAGAATGAAACTTGACCATTCTCTTACACCGTACACAAAGATAAACTCGAAATGGATAAAAGACCTCAACGTGAGACAGGAATCCATCAGAATCCTCGAGGAGAACATAGGGAGTAACCTCTTTGATATCAGCCACAGCAACTTCTTTCAAGATATGTCTCCAAAGGCGAAGGAAACAAAGGCAAAGATGAACTTCTGGGACTTCATCAAGATAAAAAGCTTCTGCACAGCAAAAGAAACAGTCATCAAAACAAAGAGGCAACCCACGGAATGGGAGAAGATATTTGCAAATAACAATACAGACAAAAGGTTGATATCCAGGATCTATAAAGAACTCCTCAAACTCAACACACACAAAACAGATAATCATATTTAAAAATGGGCAGAAGATATGAACAGACACTTCTCCAATGAAGACATACAAATGGCTACCAGACACATGAAAAAATGTTCATCATCACTAGCCATCAGGGAGATTATAATCAAAACCACATTGAGATACCACCTTACACCGGTTAGAATGGCCAAAATTAGCAAGACAGGAAACAACGTGTGTTGGAGAGGATGTGGAGAAAGGGGAACCCTCTTCCACTGTTGGTGGGAATGCAAACTGGTGCAGCCACTTTGGAGAACAGTGTGGAGATTCCTCAGGAAATTAAAAATACATCTTCCCTATGACCCTGCAATTGCACTGCTGGGTATTTACCCCCAAGATACAGATGTAGTGAAAAGAAGGGCCATCTGTACCCCAATGTTTATAGCAGCAATGGCCACGGTCGCCAAACTGTGGAAAGAACCAAGATGCCCTTCAACGGATGAATGGATAAGGAAGATGTGGTCCATATACACTATGGAGTATGATGCCTCCATCAGAAAGGACGAATACCCAACTTTTGTAGCAACATGGACAGGACTGGAAGAGATTATGCTGAGTGAAATAAGTCAAACAGAGAATGTCAATTATCATATGGTTTCACTTATTGGTGGAGCATAACAAATAATATAGAGGACAAGGGTAGATGGAGAGGAGAAGGGAGTTGAGGGAAATTGGAAGGGGAGGTGAACCATGAGAGACTATGGACTCTGAAAAACAACCTGAGGGTTTTGAAGGGGCGGGGTGGGAGGGTGGGGGAACCAGGTGGTGGGTATTAGGGAGGGCACAGATTGCATGGAGCACTGGGTGTGGTGAAAAAACAATGAATACGGTTATGCTGAAAATAAATGAAAAATTAAAAAAAAAAAAGAAAACTATTAATCAAGATAAAGAGTCATATTTATATGAATACATTAATAGTAGGAGATCTTAACACGCCTCTCTCAGAAATAGACAGATCATCGAAGCAGAAAATCAATAAAGAAATAAGAGCATTGAATGATACATTGGACCAGATGGACCTCATAGATATATACAGAACATTCCACCCTAAACCAACAGAATACTCATTCTTCTCAAGTGCACATGGAACCTTCTCCAGAATAGACCACATACTGGGTCACAAATCAGGGCTCAACCGATACCAAACGACTGAGATTATTCCCTGCATATTCTCAGATCACAATGCTTTGAAACTGGAGCTCAATCACAAGGAAAAGTTCAGAAGGAACTCAAACACCTGGAAGCTAAAGACCACCTTGCTTAAGAATGCTTGGATCAACCAGGAGATCAAAGAAGAACTTAAACAATTTATGGAAACCAATGAGAACGAAGACACTTCACTCCAAAACCTATGGGATACAGCAAAGGCGGTCCTAAGGGGGAAATTCATAGCCATCCAAACCTCCCTCAAAAAAATTGAAAAATCCAGAATACACCAGCTGTCTCTACACCTTAAAGAACTGGAGAATCAACAACAAATCAAACCAACTCCACACGTAAGAAGGAAAATAATCAAGATTAGAGCAGAGATCAACGAGGTAGAAACCAGAGATACAGTAGAACGTATCAACGAAACTAGAAGCTGGTTTTTGGAAAGAATCAATAAGACCGATAAACCATTGGCCACACTAATCCAAAAGAAAAGAGAGAAAGCCCAAATTAATAAAATTAAGAATGAAAAGGGAGAGATCACAACTAACACCAAGGAAGTAGAAACAATCATCAGAAGCTATTATCAACAGTTATATGCCAATAAGCTAAGCAACCTAGATGAAATGGATGCATTCCTGGAAAACTATAAACTCCCAAAATTGAACCAGGAAGAAATTGACAACCTGAACAGACCGATATCTAGTAACGAGATTGAAGCAGTGATCAAAAACCTCCCAAAAAACAAGAGCCCAGGACCTGACGGATTCCCTGGGGAATTCTATCAAACTTTCAAAGAAGAAATAATACCTATTCTCCTGAAGCTGTTTCCAAAAATAGAAGCAGAAGGAAAACTTCCAGACTCTTTTTATGAAGCCAGCATCACCCTGATCCCCAAACCAGGCAAAGACCCTACCAAAAAGGAGAATTTCAGACCGATATCACTGATGAATATGGATGCTAAGATTCTCAACAAGATCCTAGCAAACAGGATCCAACAGCACATTAAAAAGATTATCCACCATGACCAGGTGGGATTCATCCCTGGGTTACAAGGATGGTTCAACATTCGCAAATCAATCAATGTGATAGAACAAATCAATAAGAGAAGGGAGAAGAACCACATGGTCCTCTCCATTGATGCAGAAAAAGCTTTTGACAAAATCCAGCATCCGTTCCTGATTAAAACGCTTCAAAGTATAGGGATAGAGGGAACATTCCTGAACTTCATCAAATCTATCTATGAAAAACCCACAGCAAATATCATCCTCAATGGGAAAAAGCTTGCAGCCTTCCCATTGAGATCAGGAACACGACAAGGATGCCCACTCTCACCACTCTTGTTCAACATAGTATTAGAAGTCCTAGCAACAGCAATCAGACAACAAAGAGAAATAAAAGGTATCCAGATTGGCAAGGAAGAAGTCAAACTCTCTCTCTTCGCAGATGACATGATTCTTTATATGGAAAACCCGAACGACTCCACCCCCAAACTACTAGAACTCATACAGCAATTCAGTAATGTAGCAGGATACAAAGTCAATGTCCAGAAATCAGTGGCTTTCTTATACACTAACAATGAAAATACAGAAAGGCAAATTAGAGAATCGATTCCATTTACTATAGCACCAAGAACCATAAGATACCTCGGAATAAACCTAACCAAAGAGGTTAAAGATCTGTACTCGAGGAACTACAGAACACTCCTAAAAGAAATTGAAGAAGACACAAAAAGATGGAAGACCATTGAATGCTCTTGGATGGGAAGAATAAACATCGTTAAAATGTCTATACTGCCCAGAGCAATCTATACTTTTAATGCCATTCCAATCAAAATTCCACCAGTATTTTTCAAAGAGCTGGAGCAAATAATCCTAAAATTTGTATGGAATCAGAAGAGACCCCGAATTGCTAAGGAAATGTTGAAAAACAAAAATAAAACTGGTGGCATCACGTTACCTGATTTCAAGCTTTACTGCAAAGCTGTGATCACCAAGACAGCATGGTACTGGCATAAAAACAGACACATGGACCAGTGGAACAGAGTAGAGAGCCCAGATATGGACCCTCAACTCTATGGTCAAATAATCTTTGACAAAACAGGAAAAAATATCCAGTGGAAAAAAGACAGTCTCTTCAATAAAGGGTGCTGGGAAAACTGGACAGTTGCATGTAGAAGAATGAAACTTGACCATTCTCTTACACCGTACACAAAGATAAACTCGAAATGGATAAAAGACCTCAACGTGAGACAGGAATCCATCAGAATCCTCGAGGAGAACATAGGGAGTAACCTCTTTGATATCAGCCACAGCAACTTCTTTCAAGATATGTCTCCAAAGGCGAAGGAAACAAAGGCAAAGATGAACTTCTGGGACTTCATCAAGATAAAAAGCTTCTGCACAGCAAAAGAAACAGTCATCAAAACAAAGAGGCAACCCACGGAATGGGAGAAGATATTTGCAAATAACAATACAGACAAAAGGTTGATATCCAGGATCTATAAAGAACTCCTCAAACTCAACACACACAAAACAGATAATCATATTTAAAAATGGGCAGAAGATATGAACAGACACTTCTCCAATGAAGACATACAAATGGCTACCAGACACATGAAAAAATGTTCATCATCACTAGCCATCAGGGAGATTATAATCAAAACCACATTGAGATACCACCTTACACCGGTTAGAATGGCCAAAATTAGCAAGACAGGAAACAACGTGTGTTGGAGAGGATGTGGAGAAAGGGGAACCCTCTTCCACTGTTGGTGGGAATGCAAACTGGTGCAGCCACTTTGGAGAACAGTGTGGAGATTCCTCAGGAAATTAAAAATACATCTTCCCTATGACCCTGCAATTGCACTGCTGGGTATTTACCCCCAAGATACAGATGTAGTGAAAAGAAGGGCCATCTGTACCCCAATGTTTATAGCAGCAATGGCCACGGTCGCCAAACTGTGGAAAGAACCAAGATGCCCTTCAACGGATGAATGGATAAGGAAGATGTGGTCCATATACACTATGGAGTATGATGCCTCCATCAGAAAGGACGAATACCCAACTTTTGTAGCAACATGGACAGGACTGGAAGAGATTATGCTGAGTGAAATAAGTCAAACAGAGAATGTCAATTATCATATGGTTTCACTTATTGGTGGAGCATAACAAATAATATAGAGGACAAGGGTAGATGGAGAGGAGAAGGGAGTTGAGGGAAATTGGAAGGGGAGGTGAACCATGAGAGACTATGGACTCTGAAAAACAACCTGAGGGTTTTGAAGGGGCGGGGTGGGAGGGTGGGGGAACCAGGTGGTGGGTATTAGGGAGGGCACAGATTGCATGGAGCACTGGGTGTGGTGAAAAAACAATGAATACGGTTATGCTGAAAATAAATGAAAAATTAAAAAAAAAAAAGAAAACTATTAATCAAGATAAAGAGTCATATTTATATGAATACATTAATAGTAGGAGATCTTAACACGCCTCTCTCAGAAATAGACAGATCATCGAAGCAGAAAATCAATAAAGAAATAAGAGCATTGAATGATACATTGGACCAGATGGACCTCATAGATATATACAGAACATTCCACCCTAAACCAACAGAATACTCATTCTTCTCAAGTGCACATGGAACCTTCTCCAGAATAGACCACATACTGGGTCACAAATCAGGGCTCAACCGATACCAAACGACTGAGATTATTCCCTGCATATTCTCAGATCACAATGCTTTGAAACTGGAGCTCAATCACAAGGAAAAGTTCAGAAGGAACTCAAACACCTGGAAGCTAAAGACCACCTTGCTTAAGAATGCTTGGATCAACCAGGAGATCAAAGAAGAACTTAAACAATTTATGGAAACCAATGAGAACGAAGACACTTCACTCCAAAACCTATGGGATACAGCAAAGGCGGTCCTAAGGGGGAAATTCATAGCCATCCAAACCTCCCTCAAAAAAATTGAAAAATCCAGAATACACCAGCTGTCTCTACACCTTAAAGAACTGGAGAATCAACAACAAATCAAACCAACTCCACACGTAAGAAGGAAAATAATCAAGATTAGAGCAGAGATCAACGAGGTAGAAACCAGAGATACAGTAGAACGTATCAACGAAACTAGAAGCTGGTTTTTGGAAAGAATCAATAAGACCGATAAACCATTGGCCACACTAATCCAAAAGAAAAGAGAGAAAGCCCAAATTAATAAAATTAAGAATGAAAAGGGAGAGATCACAACTAACACCAAGGAAGTAGAAACAATCATCAGAAGCTATTATCAACAGTTATATGCCAATAAGCTAAGCAACCTAGATGAAATGGATGCATTCCTGGAAAACTATAAACTCCCAAAATTGAACCAGGAAGAAATTGACAACCTGAACGGACCGATATCTAGTAACGAGATTGAAGCAGTGATCAAAAACCTCCCAAAAAACAAGAGCCCAGGACCTGACGGATTCCCTGGGGAATTCTATCAAACTTTCAAAGAAGAAATAATACCTATTCTCCTGAAGCTGTTTCCAAAAATAGAAGCAGAAGGAAAACTTCCAGACTCTTTTTATGAAGCCAGCATCACCCTGATCCCCAAACCAGGCAAAGACCCTACCAAAAAGGAGAATTTCAGACCGATATCACTGATGAATATGGATGCTAAGATTCTCAACAAGATCCTAGCAAACAGGATCCAACAGCACATTAAAAAGATTATCCACCATGACCAGGTGGGATTCATCCCTGGGTTACAAGGATGGTTCAACATTCGCAAATCAATCAATGTGATAGAACAAATCAATAAGAGAAGAGAGAAGAACCACATGGTCCTCTCCATTGATGCAGAAAAAGCTTTTGACAAAATCCAGCATCCGTTCCTGATTAAAACGCTTCAAAGTATAGGGATAGAGGGAACATTCCTGAACTTCATCAAATCTATCTATGAAAAACCCACAGCAAATATCATCCTCAATGGGAAAAAGCTTGCAGCCTTCCCATTGAGATCAGGAACACGACAAGGATGCCCACTCTCACCACTCTTGTTCAACATAGTATTAGAAGTCCTAGCAACAGCAATCAGACAACAAAGAGAAATAAAAGGTATCCAGATTGGCAAGGAAGAAGTCAAACTCTCTCTCTTCGCAGATGACATGACTCTTTATATGGAAAACCCGAACGACTCCACCCCCAAACTACTAGAACTCATACAGCAATTCAGTAATGTAGCAGGATACAAAGTCAATGTCCAGAAATCAGTGGCTTTCTTATACACTAACAATGAAAATACAGAAAGGCAAATTAGAGAATCGATTCCATTTACTATAGCACCAAGAACCATAAGATACCTCGGAATAAACCTAACCAAAGAGGTTAAAGATCTGTACTCGAGGAACTACAGAACACTCCTAAAAGAAATTGAAGAAGACACAAAAAGATGGAAGACCATTGAATGCTCTTGGATGGGAAGAATAAACATCGTTAAAATGTCTATACTGCCCAGAGCAATCTATACTTTTAATGCCATTCCAATCAAAATTCCACCAGTATTTTTCAAAGAGCTGGAGCAAATAATCCTAAAATTTGTATGGAATCAGAAGAGACCCCGAATTGCTAAGGAAATGTTGAAAAACAAAAATAAAACTGGTGGCATCACGTTACCTGATTTCAAGCTTTACTGCAAAGCTGTGATCACCAAGACAGCATGGTACTGGCATAAAAACAGACACATGGACCAGTGGAACAGAGTAGAGAGCCCAGATATGGACCCTCAACTCTATGGTCAAATAATCTTTGACAAAACAGGAAAAAATATCCAGTGGAAAAAAGACAGTCTCTTCAATAAAGGGTGCTGGGAAAACTGGACAGTTGCATGTAGAAGAATGAAACTTGACCATTCTCTTACACCGTACACAAAGATAAACTCGAAATGGATAAAAGACCTCAACGTGAGACAGGAATCCATCAGAATCCTCGAGGAGAACATAGGGAGTAACCTCTTTGATATCAGCCACAGCAACTTCTTTCAAGATATGTCTCCAAAGGCGAAGGAAACAAAGGCAAAGATGAACTTCTGGGACTTCATCAAGATAAAAAGCTTCTGCACAGCAAAAGAAACAGTCATCAAAACAAAGAGGCAACCCACGGAATGGGAGAAGATATTTGCAAATAACAATACAGACAAAAGGTTGATATCCAGGATCTATAAAGAACTCCTCAAACTCAACACACACAAAACAGATAATCATATTTAAAAATGGGCAGAAGATATGAACAGACACTTCTCCAATGAAGACATACAAATGGCTACCAGACACATGAAAAAATGTTCATCATCACTAGCCATCAGGGAGATTATAATCAAAACCACATTGAGATACCACCTTACACCGGTTAGAATGGCCAAAATTAGCAAGACAGGAAACAACGTGTGTTGGAGAGGATGTGGAGAAAGGGGAACCCTCTTCCACTGTTGGTGGGAATGCAAACTGGTGCAGCCACTTTGGAGAACAGTGTGGAGATTCCTCAGGAAATTAAAAATACATCTTCCCTATGACCCTGCAATTGCACTGCTGGGTATTTACCCCCAAGATACAGATGTAGTGAAAAGAAGGGCCATCTGTACCCCAATGTTTATAGCAGCAATGGCCACGGTCGCCAAACTGTGGAAAGAACCAAGATGCCCTTCAACGGATGAATGGATAAGGAAGATGTGGTCCATATACACTATGGAGTATGATGCCTCCATCAGAAAGGACGAATACCCAACTTTTGTAGCAACATGGACAGGACTGGAAGAGATTATGCTGAGTGAAATAAGTCAAACAGAGAATGTCAATTATCATATGGTTTCACTTATTGGTGGAGCATAACAAATAATATAGAGGACAAGGGTAGATGGAGAGGAGAAGGGAGTTGAGGGAAATTGGAAGGGGAGGTGAACCATGAGAGACTATGGACTCTGAAAAACAACCTGAGGGTTTTGAAGGGGCGGGGTGGGAGGGTGGGGGAACCAGGTGGTGGGTATTAGGGAGGGCACAGATTGCATGGAGCACTGGGTGTGGTGAAAAAACAATGAATACGGTTATGCTGAAAATAAATGAAAAATTAAAAAAAAAAAAGAAAACTATTAATCAAGATAAAGAGTCATATTTATATGAATACATTAATAGTAGGAGATCTTAACACGCCTCTCTCAGAAATAGACAGATCATCGAAGCAGAAAATCAATAAAGAAATAAGAGCATTGAATGATACATTGGACCAGATGGACCTCATAGATATATACAGAACATTCCACCCTAAACCAACAGAATACTCATTCTTCTCAAGTGCACATGGAACCTTCTCCAGAATAGACCACATACTGGGTCACAAATCAGGGCTCAACCGATACCAAACGACTGAGATTATTCCCTGCATATTCTCAGATCACAATGCTTTGAAACTGGAGCTCAATCACAAGGAAAAGTTCAGAAGGAACTCAAACACCTGGAAGCTAAAGACCACCTTGCTTAAGAATGCTTGGATCAACCAGGAGATCA
This sequence comes from Martes martes, assembly GCF_963455335.1. Classification (NCBI taxonomy): domain Eukaryota; kingdom Metazoa; phylum Chordata; class Mammalia; order Carnivora; family Mustelidae; genus Martes; species Martes martes. The sequence continues at coordinate 84,954 of NW_027666357.1, forward strand.
AAGAAGAACTTAAACAATTTATGGAAACCAATGAGAACGAAGACACTTCACTCCAAAACCTATGGGATACAGCAAAGGCGGTCCTAAGGGGGAAATTCATAGCCATCCAAACCTCCCTCAAAAAAATTGAAAAATCCAGAATACACCAGCTGTCTCTACACCTTAAAGAACTGGAGAATCAACAACAAATCAAACCAACTCCACACGTAAGAAGGAAAATAATCAAGATTAGAGCAGAGATCAACGAGGTAGAAACCAGAGATACAGTAGAACGTATCAACGAAACTAGAAGCTGGTTTTTGGAAAGAATCAATAAGACCGATAAACCATTGGCCACACTAATCCAAAAGAAAAGAGAGAAAGCCCAAATTAATAAAATTAAGAATGAAAAGGGAGAGATCACAACTAACACCAAGGAAGTAGAAACAATCATCAGAAGCTATTATCAACAGTTATATGCCAATAAGCTAAGCAACCTAGATGAAATGGATGCATTCCTGGAAAACTATAAACTCCCAAAATTGAACCAGGAAGAAATTGACAACCTGAACAGACCGATATCTAGTAACGAGATTGAAGCAGTGATCAAAAACCTCCCAAAAAACAAGAGCCCAGGACCTGACGGATTCCCTGGGGAATTCTATCAAACTTTCAAAGAAGAAATAATACCTATTCTCCTGAAGCTGTTTCCAAAAATAGAAGCAGAAGGAAAACTTCCAGACTCTTTTTATGAAGCCAGCATCACCCTGATCCCCAAACCAGGCAAAGACCCTACCAAAAAGGAGAATTTCAGACCGATATCACTGATGAATATGGATGCTAAGATTCTCAACAAGATCCTAGCAAACAGGATCCAACAGCACATTAAAAAGATTATCCACCATGACCAGGTGGGATTCATCCCTGGGTTACAAGGATGGTTCAACATTCGCAAATCAATCAATGTGATAGAACAAATCAATAAGAGAAGGGAGAAGAACCACATGGTCCTCTCCATTGATGCAGAAAAAGCTTTTGACAAAATCCAGCATCCGTTCCTGATTAAAACGCTTCAAAGTATAGGGATAGAGGGAACATTCCTGAACTTCATCAAATCTATCTATGAAAAACCCACAGCAAATATCATCCTCAATGGGAAAAAGCTTGCAGCCTTCCCATTGAGATCAGGAACACGACAAGGATGCCCACTCTCACCACTCTTGTTCAACATAGTATTAGAAGTCCTAGCAACAGCAATCAGACAACAAAGAGAAATAAAAGGTATCCAGATTGGCAAGGAAGAAGTCAAACTCTCTCTCTTCGCAGATGACATGATTCTTTATATGGAAAACCCGAACGACTCCACCCCCAAACTACTAGAACTCATACAGCAATTCAGTAATGTAGCAGGATACAAAGTCAATGTCCAGAAATCAGTGGCTTTCTTATACACTAACAATGAAAATACAGAAAGGCAAATTAGAGAATCGATTCCATTTACTATAGCACCAAGAACCATAAGATACCTCGGAATAAACCTAACCAAAGAGGTTAAAGATCTGTACTCGAGGAACTACAGAACACTCCTAAAAGAAATTGAAGAAGACACAAAAAGATGGAAGACCATTGAATGCTCTTGGATGGGAAGAATAAACATCGTTAAAATGTCTATACTGCCCAGAGCAATCTATACTTTTAATGCCATTCCAATCAAAATTCCACCAGTATTTTTCAAAGAGCTGGAGCAAATAATCCTAAAATTTGTATGGAATCAGAAGAGACCCCGAATTGCTAAGGAAATGTTGAAAAACAAAAATAAAACTGGTGGCATCACGTTACCTGATTTCAAGCTTTACTGCAAAGCTGTGATCACCAAGACAGCATGGTACTGGCATAAAAACAGACACATGGACCAGTGGAACAGAGTAGAGAGCCCAGATATGGACCCTCAACTCTATGGTCAAATAATCTTTGACAAAACAGGAAAAAATATCCAGTGGAAAAAAGACAGTCTCTTCAATAAAGGGTGCTGGGAAAACTGGACAGTTGCATGTAGAAGAATGAAACTTGACCATTCTCTTACACCGTACACAAAGATAAACTCGAAATGGATAAAAGACCTCAACGTGAGACAGGAATCCATCAGAATCCTCGAGGAGAACATAGGGAGTAACCTCTTTGATATCAGCCACAGCAACTTCTTTCAAGATATGTCTCCAAAGGCGAAGGAAACAAAGGCAAAGATGAACTTCTGGGACTTCATCAAGATAAAAAGCTTCTGCACAGCAAAAGAAACAGTCATCAAAACAAAGAGGCAACCCACGGAATGGGAGAAGATATTTGCAAATAACAATACAGACAAAAGGTTGATATCCAGGATCTATAAAGAACTCCTCAAACTCAACACACACAAAACAGATAATCATATTTAAAAATGGGCAGAAGATATGAACAGACACTTCTCCAATGAAGACATACAAATGGCTACCAGACACATGAAAAAATGTTCATCATCACTAGCCATCAGGGAGATTATAATCAAAACCACATTGAGATACCACCTTACACCGGTTAGAATGGCCAAAATTAGCAAGACAGGAAACAACGTGTGTTGGAGAGGATGTGGAGAAAGGGGAACCCTCTTCCACTGTTGGTGGGAATGCAAACTGGTGCAGCCACTTTGGAGAACAGTGTGGAGATTCCTCAGGAAATTAAAAATACATCTTCCCTATGACCCTGCAATTGCACTGCTGGGTATTTACCCCCAAGATACAGATGTAGTGAAAAGAAGGGCCATCTGTACCCCAATGTTTATAGCAGCAATGGCCACGGTCGCCAAACTGTGGAAAGAACCAAGATGCCCTTCAACGGATGAATGGATAAGGAAGATGTGGTCCATATACACTATGGAGTATGATGCCTCCATCAGAAAGGACGAATACCCAACTTTTGTAGCAACATGGACAGGACTGGAAGAGATTATGCTGAGTGAAATAAGTCAAACAGAGAATGTCAATTATCATATGGTTTCACTTATTGGTGGAGCATAACAAATAATATAGAGGACAAGGGTAGATGGAGAGGAGAAGGGAGTTGAGGGAAATTGGAAGGGGAGGTGAACCATGAGAGACTATGGACTCTGAAAAACAACCTGAGGGTTTTGAAGGGGCGGGGTGGGAGGGTGGGGGAACCAGGTGGTGGGTATTAGGGAGGGCACAGATTGCATGGAGCACTGGGTGTGGTGAAAAAACAATGAATACGGTTATGCTGAAAATAAATGAAAAATTAAAAAAAAAAAAGAAAACTATTAATCAAGATAAAGAGTCATATTTATATGAATACATTAATAGTAGGAGATCTTAACACGCCTCTCTCAGAAATAGACAGATCATCGAAGCAGAAAATCAATAAAGAAATAAGAGCATTGAATGATACATTGGACCAGATGGACCTCATAGATATATACAGAACATTCCACCCTAAACCAACAGAATACTCATTCTTCTCAAGTGCACATGGAACCTTCTCCAGAATAGACCACATACTGGGTCACAAATCAGGGCTCAACCGATACCAAACGACTGAGATTATTCCCTGCATATTCTCAGATCACAATGCTTTGAAACTGGAGCTCAATCACAAGGAAAAGTTCAGAAGGAACTCAAACACCTGGAAGCTAAAGACCACCTTGCTTAAGAATGCTTGGATCAACCAGGAGATCAAAGAAGAACTTAAACAATTTATGGAAACCAATGAGAACGAAGACACTTCACTCCAAAACCTATGGGATACAGCAAAGGCGGTCCTAAGGGGGAAATTCATAGCCATCCAAACCTCCCTCAAAAAAATTGAAAAATCCAGAATACACCAGCTGTCTCTACACCTTAAAGAACTGGAGAATCAACAACAAATCAAACCAACTCCACACGTAAGAAGGAAAATAATCAAGATTAGAGCAGAGATCAACGAGGTAGAAACCAGAGATACAGTAGAACGTATCAACGAAACTAGAAGCTGGTTTTTGGAAAGAATCAATAAGACCGATAAACCATTGGCCACACTAATCCAAAAGAAAAGAGAGAAAGCCCAAATTAATAAAATTAAGAATGAAAAGGGAGAGATCACAACTAACACCAAGGAAGTAGAAACAATCATCAGAAGCTATTATCAACAGTTATATGCCAATAAGCTAAGCAACCTAGATGAAATGGATGCATTCCTGGAAAACTATAAACTCCCAAAATTGAACCAGGAAGAAATTGACAACCTGAACAGACCGATATCTAGTAACGAGATTGAAGCAGTGATCAAAAACCTCCCAAAAAACAAGAGCCCAGGACCTGACGGATTCCCTGGGGAATTCTATCAAACTTTCAAAGAAGAAATAATACCTATTCTCCTGAAGCTGTTTCCAAAAATTGAAGCAGAAGGAAAACTTCCAGACTCTTTTTATGAAGCCAGCATCACCCTGATCCCCAAACCAGGCAAAGACCCTACCAAAAAGGAGAATTTCAGACCGATATCACTGATGAATATGGATGCTAAGATTCTCAACAAGATCCTAGCAAACAGGATCCAACAGCACATTAAAAAGATTATCCACCATGACCAGGTGGGATTCATCCCTGGGTTACAAGGATGGTTCAACATTCGCAAATCAATCAATGTGATAGAACAAATCAATAAGAGAAGGGAGAAGAACCACATGGTCCTCTCCATTGATGCAGAAAAAGCTTTTGACAAAATCCAGCATCCGTTCCTGATTAAAACGCTTCAAAGTATAGGGATAGAGGGAACATTCCTGAACTTCATCAAATCTATCTATGAAAAACCCACAGCAAATATCATCCTCAATGGGAAAAAGCTTGCAGCCTTCCCATTGAGATCAGGAACACGACAAGGATGCCCACTCTCACCACTCTTGTTCAACATAGTATTAGAAGTCCTAGCAACAGCAATCAGACAACAAAGAGAAATAAAAGGTATCCAGATTGGCAAGGAAGAAGTCAAACTCTCTCTCTTCGCAGATGACATGATTCTTTATATGGAAAACCCGAACGACTCCACCCCCAAACTACTAGAACTCATACAGCAATTCAGTAATGTAGCAGGATACAAAGTCAATGTCCAGAAATCAGTGGCTTTCTTATACACTAACAATGAAAATACAGAAAGGCAAATTAGAGAATCGATTCCATTTACTATAGCACCAAGAACCATAAGATACCTCGGAATAAACCTAACCAAAGAGGTTAAAGATCTGTACTCGAGGAACTACAGAACACTCCTAAAAGAAATTGAAGAAGACACAAAAAGATGGAAGACCATTGAATGCTCTTGGATGGGAAGAATAAACATCGTTAAAATGTCTATACTGCCCAGAGCAATCTATACTTTTAATGCCATTCCAATCAAAATTCCACCAGTATTTTTCAAAGAGCTGGAGCAAATAATCCTAAAATTTGTATGGAATCAGAAGAGACCCCGAATTGCTAAGGAAATGTTGAAAAACAAAAATAAAACTGGTGGCATCACGTTACCTGATTTCAAGCTTTACTGCAAAGCTGTGATCACCAAGACAGCATGGTACTGGCATAAAAACAGACACATGGACCAGTGGAACAGAGTAGAGAGCCCAGATATGGACCCTCAACTCTATGGTCAAATAATCTTTGACAAAACAGGAAAAAATATCCAGTGGAAAAAAGACAGTCTCTTCAATAAAGGGTGCTGGGAAAACTGGACAGTTGCATGTAGAAGAATGAAACTTGACCATTCTCTTACACCGTACACAAAGATAAACTCGAAATGGATAAAAGACCTCAACGTGAGACAGGAATCCATCAGAATCCTCGAGGAGAACATAGGGAGTAACCTCTTTGATATCAGCCACAGCAACTTCTTTCAAGATATGTCTCCAAAGGCGAAGGAAACAAAGGCAAAGATGAACTTCTGGGACTTCATCAAGATAAAAAGCTTCTGCACAGCAAAAGAAACAGTCATCAAAACAAAGAGGCAACCCACGGAATGGGAGAAGATATTTGCAAATAACAATACAGACAAAAGGTTGATATCCAGGATCTATAAAGAACTCCTCAAACTCAAAACACACTAAACAGATAATCATATTTAAAAATGGGCAGAAGATATGAACAGACACTTCTCCAAGGAAGACATACAAATGGCTACCAGACACATGAAAAAATGTTCATCATCACTAGCCATCAGGGAGATTATAATCAAAACCACATTGAGATACCACCTTACACCGGTTAGAATGGCCAAAATTAGCAAGACAGGAAACAACGTGTGTTGGAGAGGATGTGGAGAAAGGGGAACCCTCTTCCACTGTTGGTGGGAATGCAAACTGGTGCAGCCACTTTGGAGAACAGTGTGGAGATTCCTCAGGAAATTAAAAATAGATCTTCCCTATGACCCTGCAATTGCACTGCTGGGTATTTACCCCCAAGATACAGATGTAGTGAAAAGAAGGGCCATCTGTACCCCAATGTTTATAGCAGCAATGGCCACGGTCGCCAAACTGTGGAAAGAACCAAGATGCCCTTCAACGGATGAATGGATAAGGAAGATGTGGTCCATATACACTATGGAGTATGATGCCTCCATCAGAAAGGACGAATACCCAACTTTTGTAGCAACATGGACAGGACTGGAAGAGATTATGCTGAGTGAAATAAGTCAAACAGAGAATGTCAATTATCATATGGTTTCACTTATTGGTGGAGCATAACAAATAATATAGAGGACAAGGGTAGATGGAGAGGAGAAGGGAGTTGAGGGAAATTGGAAGGGGAGGTGAACCATGAGAGACTATGGACTCTGAAAAACAACCTGAGGGTTTTGAAGGGGCGGGGTGGGAGGGTGGGGGAACCAGGTGGTGGGTATTAGGGAGGGCACAGATTGCATGGAGCACTGGGTGTGGTGAAAAAACAATGAATACGGTTATGCTGAAAATAAATGAAAAATTAAAAAAAAAAAAGAAAACTATTAATCAAGATAAAGAGTCATATTTATATGAATACATTAATAGTAGGAGATCTTAACACGCCTCTCTCAGAAATAGACAGATCATCGAAGCAGAAAATCAATAAAGAAATAAGAGCATTGAATGATACATTGGACCAGATGGACCTCATAGATATATACAGAACATTCCACCCTAAACCAACAGAATACTCATTCTTCTCAAGTGCACATGGAACCTTCTCCAGAATAGACCACATACTGGGTCACAAATCAGGGCTCAACCGATACCAAACGACTGAGATTATTCCCTGCATATTCTCAGATCACAATGCTTTGAAACTGGAGCTCAATCACAAGGAAAAGTTCAGAAGGAACTCAAACACCTGGAAGCTAAAGACCACCTTGCTTAAGAATGCTTGGATCAACCAGGAGATCAAAGAAGAACTTAAACAATTTATGGAAACCAATGAGAACGAAGACACTTCACTCCAAAACCTATGGGATACAGCAAAGGCGGTCCTAAGGGGGAAATTCATAGCCATCCAAACCTCCCTCAAAAAAATTGAAAAATCCAGAATACACCAGCTGTCTCTACACCTTAAAGAACTGGAGAATCAACAACAAATCAAACCAACTCCACACGTAAGAAGGAAAATAATCAAGATTAGAGCAGAGATCAACGAGGTAGAAACCAGAGATACAGTAGAACGTATCAACGAAACTAGAAGCTGGTTTTTGGAAAGAATCAATAAGACCGATAAACCATTGGCCACACTAATCCAAAAGAAAAGAGAGAAAGCCCAAATTAATAAAATTAAGAATGAAAAGGGAGAGATCACAACTAACACCAAGGAAGTAGAAACAATCATCAGAAGCTATTATCAACAGTTATATGCCAATAAGCTAAGCAACCTAGATGAAATGGATGCATTCCTGGAAAACTATAAACTCCCAAAATTGAACCAGGAAGAAATTGACAACCTGAACAGACCGATATCTAGTAACGAGATTGAAGCAGTGATCAAAAACCTCCCAAAAAACAAGAGCCCAGGACCTGACGGATTCCCTGGGGAATTCTATCAAACTTTCAAAGAAGAAATAATACCTATTCTCCTGAAGCTGTTTCCAAAAATTGAAGCAGAAGGAAAACTTCCAGACTCTTTTTATGAAGCCAGCATCACCCTGATCCCCAAACCAGGCAAAGACCCTACCAAAAAGGAGAATTTCAGACCGATATCACTGATGAATATGGATGCTAAGATTCTCAACAAGATCCTAGCAAACAGGATCCAACAGCACATTAAAAAGATTATCCACCATGACCAGGTGGGATTCATCCCTGGGTTACAAGGATGGTTCAACATTCGCAAATCAATCAATGTGATAGAACAAATCAATAAGAGAAGGGAGAAGAACCACATGGTCCTCTCCATTGATGCAGAAAAAGCTTTTGACAAAATCCAGCATCCGTTCCTGATTAAAACGCTTCAAAGTATAGGGATAGAGGGAACATTCCTGAACTTCATCAAATCTATCTATGAAAAACCCACAGCAAATATCATCCTCAATGGGAAAAAGCTTGCAGCCTTCCCATTGAGATCAGGAACACGACAAGGATGCCCACTCTCACCACTCTTGTTCAACATAGTATTAGAAGTCCTAGCAACAGCAATCAGACAACAAAGAGAAATAAAAGGTATCCAGATTGGCAAGGAAGAAGTCAAACTCTCTCTCTTCGCAGATGACATGATTCTTTATATGGAAAACCCGAACGACTCCACCCCCAAACTACTAGAACTCATACAGCAATTCAGTAATGTAGCAGGATACAAAGTCAATGTCCAGAAATCAGTGGCTTTCTTATACACTAACAATGAAAATACAGAAAGGCAAATTAGAGAATCGATTCCATTTACTATAGCACCAAGAACCATAAGATACCTCGGAATAAACCTAACCAAAGAGGTTAAAGATCTGTACTCGAGGAACTACAGAACACTCCTAAAAGAAATTGAAGAAGACACAAAAAGATGGAAGACCATTGAATGCTCTTGGATGGGAAGAATAAACATCGTTAAAATGTCTATACTGCCCAGAGCAATCTATACTTTTAATGCCATTCCAATCAAAATTCCACCAGTATTTTTCAAAGAGCTGGAGCAAATAATCCTAAAATTTGTATGGAATCAGAAGAGACCCCGAATTGCTAAGGAAATGTTGAAAAACAAAAATAAAACTGGTGGCATCACGTTACCTGATTTCAAGCTTTACTGCAAAGCTGTGATCACCAAGACAGCATGGTACTGGCATAAAAACAGACACATGGACCAGTGGAACAGAGTAGAGAGCCCAGATATGGACCCTCAACTCTATGGTCAAATAATCTTTGACAAAACAGGAAAAAATATCCAGTGGAAAAAAGACAGTCTCTTCAATAAAGGGTGCTGGGAAAACTGGACAGTTGCATGTAGAAGAATGAAACTTGACCATTCTCTTACACCGTACACAAAGATAAACTCGAAATGGATAAAAGACCTCAACGTGAGACAGGAATCCATCAGAATCCTCGAGGAGAACATAGGGAGTAACCTCTTTGATATCAGCCACAGCAACTTCTTTCAAGATATGTCTCCAAAGGCGAAGGAAACAAAGGCAAAGATGAACTTCTGGGACTTCATCAAGATAAAAAGCTTCTGCACAGCAAAAGAAACAGTCATCAAAACAAAGAGGCAACCCACGGAATGGGAGAAGATATTTGCAAATAACAATACAGACAAAAGGTTGATATCCAGGATCTATAAAGAACTCCTCAAACTCAAAACACACTAAACAGATAATCATATTTAAAAATGGGCAGAAGATATGAACAGACACTTCTCCAAGGAAGACATACAAATGGCTACCAGACACATGAAAAAATGTTCATCATCACTAGCCATCAGGGAGATTATAATCAAAACCACATTGAGATACCACCTTACACCGGTTAGAATGGCCAAAATTAGCAAGACAGGAAACAACGTGTGTTGGAGAGGATGTGGAGAAAGGGGAACCCTCTTCCACTGTTGGTGGGAATGCAAACTGGTGCAGCCACTTTGGAGAACAGTGTGGAGATTCCTCAGGAAATTAAAAATACATCTTCCCTATGACCCTGCAATTGCACTGCTGGGTATTTACCCCCAAGATACAGATGTAGTGAAAAGAAGGGCCATCTGTACCCCAATGTTTATAGCAGCAATGGCCACGGTCGCCAAACTGTGGAAAGAACCAAGATGCCCTTCAACGGATGAATGGATAAGGAAGATGTGGTCCATATACACTATGGAGTATGATGCCTCCATCAGAAAGGACGAATACCCAACTTTTGTAGCAACATGGACAGGACTGGAAGAGATTATGCTGAGTGAAATAAGTCAAACAGAGAATGTCAATTATCATATGGTTTCACTTATTGGTGGAGCATAACAAATAATATAGAGGACAAGGGTAGATGGAGAGGAGAAGGGAGTTGAGGGAAATTGGAAGGGGAGGTGAACCATGAGAGACTATGGACTCTGAAAAACAACCTGAGGGTTTTGAAGGGGCGGGGTGGGAGGGTGGGGGAACCAGGTGGTGGGTATTAGGGAGGGCACAGATTGCATGGAGCACTGGGTGTGGTGAAAAAACAATGAATACGGTTATGCTGAAAATAAATGAAAAATTAAAAAAAAAAAAGAAAACTATTAATCAAGATAAAGAGTCATATTTATATGAATACATTAATAGTAGGAGATCTTAACACGCCTCTCTCAGAAATAGACAGATCATCGAAGCAGAAAATCAATAAAGAAATAAGAGCATTGAATGATACATTGGACCAGATGGACCTCATAGATATATACAGAACATTCCACCCTAAACCAACAGAATACTCATTCTTCTCAAGTGCACATGGAACCTTCTCCAGAATAGACCACATACTGGGTCACAAATCAGGGCTCAACCGATACCAAACGACTGAGATTATTCCCTGCATATTCTCAGATCACAATGCTTTGAAACTGGAGCTCAATCACAAGGAAAAGTTCAGAAGGAACTCAAACACCTGGAAGCTAAAGACCACCTTGCTTAAGAATGCTTGGATCAACCAGGAGATCAAAGAAGAACTTAAACAATTTATGGAAACCAATGAGAACGAAGACACTTCACTCCAAAACCTATGGGATACAGCAAAGGCGGTCCTAAGGGGGAAATTCATAGCCATCCAAACCTCCCTCAAAAAAATTGAAAAATCCAGAATACACCAGCTGTCTCTACACCTTAAAGAACTGGAGAATCAACAACAAATCAAACCAACTCCACACGTAAGAAGGAAAATAATCAAGATTAGAGCAGAGATCAACGAGGTAGAAACCAGAGATACAGTAGAACGTATCAACGAAACTAGAAGCTGGTTTTTGGAAAGAATCAATAAGACCGATAAACCATTGGCCACACTAATCCAAAAGAAAAGAGAGAAAGCCCAAATTAATAAAATTAAGAATGAAAAGGGAGAGATCACAACTAACACCAAGGAAGTAGAAACAATCATCAGAAGCTATTATCAACAGTTATATGCCAATAAGCTAAGCAACCTAGATGAAATGGATGCATTCCTGGAAAACTATAAACTCCCAAAATTGAACCAGGAAGAAATTGACAACCTGAACAGACCGATATCTAGTAACGAGATTGAAGCAGTGATCAAAAACCTCCCAAAAAACAAGAGCCCAGGACCTGACGGATTCCCTGGGGAATTCTATCAAACTTTCAAAGAAGAAATAATACCTATTCTCCTGAAGCTGTTTCCAAAAATTGAAGCAGAAGGAAAACTTCCAGACTCTTTTTATGAAGCCAGCATCACCCTGATCCCCAAACCAGGCAAAGACCCTACCAAAAAGGAGAATTTCAGACCGATATCACTGATGAATATGGATGCTAAGATTCTCAACAAGATCCTAGCAAACAGGATCCAACAGCACATTAAAAAGATTATCCACCATGACCAGGTGGGATTCATCCCTGGGTTACAAGGATGGTTCAACATTCGCAAATCAATCAATGTGATAGAACAAATCAATAAGAGAAGGGAGAAGAACCACATGGTCCTCTCCATTGATGCAGAAAAAGCTTTTGACAAAATCCAGCATCCGTTCCTGATTAAAACGCTTCAAAGTATAGGGATAGAGGGAACATTCCTGAACTTCATCAAATCTATCTATGAAAAACCCACAGCAAATATCATCCTCAATGGGAAAAAGCTTGCAGCCTTCCCATTGAGATCAGGAACACGACAAGGATGCCCACTCTCACCACTCTTGTTCAACATAGTATTAGAAGTCCTAGCAACAGCAATCAGACAACAAAGAGAAATAAAAGGTATCCAGATTGGCAAGGAAGAAGTCAAACTCTCTCTCTTCGCAGATGACATGATTCTTTATATGGAAAACCCGAACGACTCCACCCCCAAACTACTAGAACTCATACAGCAATTCAGTAATGTAGCAGGATACAAAGTCAATGTCCAGAAATCAGTGGCTTTCTTATACACTAACAATGAAAATACAGAAAGGCAAATTAGAGAATCGATTCCATTTACTATAGCACCAAGAACCATAAGATACCTCGGAATAAACCTAACCAAAGAGGTTAAAGATCTGTACTCGAGGAACTACAGAACACTCCTAAAAGAAATTGAAGAAGACACAAAAAGATGGAAGACCATTGAATGCTCTTGGATGGGAAGAATAAACATCGTTAAAATGTCTATACTGCCCAGAGCAATCTATACTTTTAATGCCATTCCAATCAAAATTCCACCAGTATTTTTCAAAGAGCTGGAGCAAATAATCCTAAAATTTGTATGGAATCAGAAGAGACCCCGAATTGCTAAGGAAATGTTGAAAAACAAAAATAAAACTGGTGGCATCACGTTACCTGATTTCAAGCTTTACTGCAAAGCTGTGATCACCAAGACAGCATGGTACTGGCATAAAAACAGACACATGGACCAGTGGAACAGAGTAGAGAGCCCAGATATGGACCCTCAACTCTATGGTCAAATAATCTTTGACAAAACAGGAAAAAATATCCAGTGGAAAAAAGACAGTCTCTTCAATAAAGGGTGCTGGGAAAACTGGACAGTTGCATGTAGAAGAATGAAACTTGACCATTCTCTTACACCGTACACAAAGATAAACTCGAAATGGATAAAAGACCTCAACGTGAGACAGGAATCCATCAGAATCCTCGAGGAGAACATAGGGAGTAACCTCTTTGATATCAGCCACAGCAACTTCTTTCAAGATATGTCTCCAAAGGCGAAGGAAACAAAGGCAAAGATGAACTTCTGGGACTTCATCAAGATAAAAAGCTTCTGCACAGCAAAAGAAACAGTCATCAAAACAAAGAGGCAACCCACGGAATGGGAGAAGATATTTGCAAATAACAATACAGACAAAAGGTTGATATCCAGGATCTATAAAGAACTCCTCAAACTCAACACACACAAAACAGATAATCATATTTAAAAATGGGCAGAAGATATGAACAGACACTTCTCCAATGAAGACATACAAATGGCTACCAGACACATGAAAAAATGTTCATCATCACTAGCCATCAGGGAGATTATAATCAAAACCACATTGAGATACCACCTTACACCGGTTAGAATGGCCAAAATTAGCAAGACAGGAAACAACGTGTGTTGGAGAGGATGTGGAGAAAGGGGAACCCTCTTCCACTGTTGGTGGGAATGCAAACTGGTGCAGCCACTTTGGAGAACAGTGTGGAGATTCCTCAGGAAATTAAAAATAGATCTTCCCTATGACCCTGCAATTGCACTGCTGGGTATTTACCCCCAAGATACAGATGTAGTGAAAAGAAGGGCCATCTGTACCCCAATGTTTATAGCAGCAATGGCCACGGTCGCCAAACTGTGGAAAGAACCAAGATGCCCTTCAACGGATGAATGGATAAGGAAGATGTGGTCCATATACACTATGGAGTATGATGCCTCCATCAGAAAGGACGAATACCCAACTTTTGTAGCAACATGGACAGGACTGGAAGAGATTATGCTGAGTGAAATAAGTCAAACAGAGAATGTCAAGTATCATATGGTTTCACTTATTGGTGGAGCATAACAAATAATATAGAGGACAAGGGTAGATGGAGAGGAGAAGGGAGTTGAGGGAAATTGGAAGGGGAGGTGAACCATGAGAGACTATGGACTCTGAAAAACAACCTGAGGGTTTTGAAGGGGCGGGGTGGGAGGCTGGGGGAACCAGGTGGTGGGTATTAGGGAGGGCACAGATTGCATGGAGCACTGGGTGTGGTGAAAAAACAATGAATACGGTTATGCTGAAAATAAATGAAAAATTAAAAAAAAAAGAAAACTATTAATCAAGATAAAGAGTCATATTTATATGAATACATTAATAGTAGGAGATCTTAACACGCCTCTCTCAGAAATAGACAGATCATCGAAGCAGAAAATCAATAAAGAAATAAGAGCATTGAATGATACATTGGACCAGATGGACCTCATAGATATATACAGAACATTCCACCCTAAACCAACAGAATACTCATTCTTCTCAAGTGCACATGGAACCTTCTCCAGAATAGACCACATACTGGGTCACAAATCAGGGCTCAACCGATACCAAACGACTGAGATTATTCCCTGCATATTCTCAGATCACAATGCTTTGAAACTGGAGCTCAATCACAAGGAAAAGTTCAGAAGGAACTCAAACACCTGGAAGCTAAAGACCACCTTGCTTAAGAATGCTTGGATCAACCAGGAGATCAAAGAAGAACTTAAACAATTTATGGAAACCAATGAGAACGAAGACACTTCACTCCAAAACCTATGGGATACAGCAAAGGCGGTCCTAAGGGGGAAATTCATAGCCATCCAAACCTCCCTCAAAAAAATTGAAAAATCCAGAATACACCAGCTGTCTCTACACCTTAAAGAACTGGAGAATCAACAACAAATCAAACCAACTCCACACGTAAGAAGGAAAATAATCAAGATTAGAGCAGAGATCAACGAGGTAGAAACCAGAGATACAGTAGAACGTATCAACGAAACTAGAAGCTGGTTTTTGGAAAGAATCAATAAGACCGATAAACCATTGGCCACACTAATCCAAAAGAAAAGAGAGAAAGCCCAAATTAATAAAATTAAGAATGAAAAGGGAGAGATCACAACTAACACCAAGGAAGTAGAAACAATCATCAGAAGCTATTATCAACAGTTATATGCCAATAAGCTAAGCAACCTAGATGAAATGGATGCATTCCTGGAAAACTATAAACTCCCAAAATTGAACCAGGAAGAAATTGACAACCTGAACAGACCGATATCTAGTAACGAGATTGAAGCAGTGATCAAAAACCTCCCAAAAAACAAGAGCCCAGGACCTGACGGATTCCCTGGGGAATTCTATCAAACTTTCAAAGAAGAAATAATACCTATTCTCCTGAAGCTGTTTCCAAAAATTGAAGCAGAAGGAAAACTTCCAGACTCTTTTTATGAAGCCAGCATCACCCTGATCCCCAAACCAGGCAAAGACCCTACCAAAAAGGAGAATTTCAGACCGATATCACTGATGAATATGGATGCTAAGATTCTCAACAAGATCCTAGCAAACAGGATCCAACAGCACATTAAAAAGATTATCCACCATGACCAGGTGGGATTCATCCCTGGGTTACAAGGATGGTTCAACATTCGCAAATCAATCAATGTGATAGAACAAATCAATAAGAGAAGAGAGAAGAACCGCATGGTCCTCTCCATTGATGCAGAAAAAGCTTTTGACAAAATCCAGCATCCGTTCCTGATTAAAACGCTTCAAAGTATAGGGATAGAGGGAACATTCCTGAACTTCATCAAATCTATCTATGAAAAACCCACAGCAAATATCATCCTCAATGGGAAAAAGCTTGCAGCCTTCCCATTGAGATCAGGAACACGACAAGGATGCCCACTCTCACCACTCTTGTTCAACATAGTATTAGAAGTCCTAGCAACAGCAATCAGACAACAAAGAGAAATAAAAGGTATCCAGATTGGCAAGGAAGAAGTCAAACTCTCTCTCTTCGCAGATGACATGATTCTTTATATGGAAAACCCGAACGACTCCACCCCCAAACTACTAGAACTCATACAGCAATTCAGTAATGTAGCAGGATACAAAGTCAATGTCCAGAAATCAGTGGCTTTCTTATACACTAACAATGAAAATACAGAAAGGCAAATTAGAGAATCGATTCCATTTACTATAGCACCAAGAACCATAAGATACCTCGGAATAAACCTAACCAAAGAGGTTAAAGATCTGTACTCGAGGAACTACAGAACACTCCTAAAAGAAATTGAAGAAGACACAAAAAGATGGAAGACCATTGAATGCTCTTGGATGGGAAGAATAAACATCGTTAAAATGTCTATACTGCCCAGAGCAATCTATACTTTTAATGCCATTCCAATCAAAATTCCACCAGTATTTTTCAAAGAGCTGGAGCAAATAATCCTAAAATTTGTATGGAATCAGAAGAGACCCCGAATTGCTAAGGAAATGTTGAAAAACAAAAATAAAACTGGTGGCATCACGTTACCTGATTTCAAGCTTTACTGCAAAGCTGTGATCACCAAGACAGCATGGTACTGGCATAAAAACAGACACATGGACCAGTGGAACAGAGTAGAGAGCCCAGATATGGACCCTCAACTCTATGGTCAAATAATCTTTGACAAAACAGGAAAAAATATCCAGTGGAAAAAAGACAGTCTCTTCAATAAAGGGTGCTGGGAAAACTGGACAGTTGCATGTAGAAGAATGAAACTTGACCATTCTCTTACACCGTACACAAAGATAAACTCGAAATGGATAAAAGACCTCAACGTGAGACAGGAATCCATCAGAATCCTCGAGGAGAACATAGGGAGTAACCTCTTTGATATCAGCCACAGCAACTTCTTTCAAGATATGTCTCCAAAGGCGAAGGAAACAAAGGCAAAGATGAACTTCTGGGACTTCATCAAGATAAAAAGCTTCTGCACAGCAAAAGAAACAGTCATCAAAACAAAGAGGCAACCCACGGAATGGGAGAAGATATTTGCAAATAACAATACAGACAAAAGGTTGATATCCAGGATCTATAAAGAACTCCTCAAACTCAACACACACAAAACAGATAATCATATTTAAAAATGGGCAGAAGATATGAACAGACACTTCTCCAAGGAAGACATACAAATGGCTACCAGACACATGAAAAAATGTTCATCATCACTAGCCATCAGGGAGATTATAATCAAAACCACATTGAGATACCACCTTACACCGGTTAGAATGGCCAAAATTAGCAAGACAGGAAACAACGTGTGTTGGAGAGGATGTGGAGAAAGGGGAACCCTCTTCCACTGTTGGTGGGAATGCAAACTGGTGCAGCCACTTTGGAGAACAGTGTGGAGATTCCTCAGGAAATTAAAAATAGATCTTCCCTATGACCCTGCAATTGCACTGCTGGGTATTTACCCCCAAGATACAGATGTAGTGAAAAGAAGGGCCATCTGTACCCCAATGTTTATAGCAGCAATGGCCACGGTCGCCAAACTGTGGAAAGAACCAAGATGCCCTTCAACGGATGAATGGATAAGGAAGATGTGGTCCATATACACTATGGAGTATGATGCCTCCATCAGAAAGGACGAATACCCAACTTTTGTAGCAACATGGACAGGACTGGAAGAGATTATGCTGAGTGAAATAAGTCAAACAGAGAATGTCAAGTATCATATGGTTTCACTTATTGGTGGAGCATAACAAATAATATAGAGGACAAGGGTAGATGGAGAGGAGAAGGGAGTTGAGGGAAATTGGAAGGGGAGGTGAACCATGAGAGACTATGGACTCTGAAAAACAACCTGAGGGTTTTGAAGGGGCGGGGTGGGAGGGTGGGGGAACCAGGTGGTGGGTATTAGGGAGGGCACAGATTGCATGGAGCACTGGGTGTGGTGAAAAAACAATGAATACGGTTATGCTGAAAATAAATGAAAAATTAAAAAAAAAAAAGAAAACTATTAATCAAGATAAAGAGTCATATTTATATGAATACATTAATAGTAGGAGATCTTAACACGCCTCTCTCAGAAATAGACAGATCATCGAAGCAGAAAATCAATAAAGAAATAAGAGCATTGAATGATACATTGGACCAGATGGACCTCATAGATATATACAGAACATTCCACCCTAAACCAACAGAATACTCATTCTTCTCAAGTGCACATGGAACCTTCTCCAGAATAGACCACATACTGGGTCACAAATCAGGGCTCAACCGATACCAAACGACTGAGATTATTCCCTGCATATTCTCAGATCACAATGCTTTGAAACTGGAGCTCAATCACAAGGAAAAGTTCAGAAGGAACTCAAACACCTGGAAGCTAAAGACCACCTTGCTTAAGAATGCTTGGATCAACCAGGAGATCAAAGAAGAACTTAAACAATTTATGGAAACCAATGAGAACGAAGACACTTCACTCCAAAACCTATGGGATACAGCAAAGGCGGTCCTAAGGGGGAAATTCATAGCCATCCAAACCTCCCTCAAAAAAATTGAAAAATCCAGAATACACCAGCTGTCTCTACACCTTAAAGAACTGGAGAATCAACAACAAATCAAACCAACTCCACACGTAAGAAGGAAAATAATCAAGATTAGAGCAGAGATCAACGAGGTAGAAACCAGAGATACAGTAGAACGTATCAACGAAACTAGAAGCTGGTTTTTGGAAAGAATCAATAAGACCGATAAACCATTGGCCACACTAATCCAAAAGAAAAGAGAGAAAGCCCAAATTAATAAAATTAAGAATGAAAAGGGAGAGATCACAACTAACACCAAGGAAGTAGAAAAAATCATCAGAAGCTATTATCAACAGTTATATGCCAATAAGCTAAGCAACCTAGATGAAATGGATGCATTCCTGGAAAACTATAAACTCCCAAAATTGAACCAGGAAGAAATTGACAACCTGAACAGACCGATATCTAGTAACGAGATTGAAGCAGTGATCAAAAACCTCCCAAAAAACAAGAGCCCAGGACCTGACGGATTCCCTGGGGAATTCTATCAAACTTTCAAAGAAGAAATAATACCTATTCTCCTGAAGCTGTTTCCAAAAATTGAAGCAGAAGGAAAACTTCCAGACTCTTTTTATGAAGCCAGCATCACCCTGATCCCCAAACCAGGCAAAGACCCTACCAAAAAGGAGAATTTCAGACCGATATCACTGATGAATATGGATGCTAAGATTCTCAACAAGATCCTAGCAAACAGGATCCAACAGCACATTAAAAAGATTATCCACCATGACCAGGTGGGATTCATCCCTGGGTTACAAGGATGGTTCAACATTCGCAAATCAATCAATGTGATAGAACAAATCAATAAGAGAAGAGAGAAGAACCGCATGGTCCTCTCCATTGATGCAGAAAAAGCTTTTGACAAAATCCAGCATCCGTTCCTGATTAAAACGCTTCAAAGTATAGGGATAGAGGGAACATTCCTGAACTTCATCAAATCTATCTATGAAAAACCCACAGCAAATATCATCCTCAATGGGAAAAAGCTTGCAGCCTTCCCATTGAGATCAGGAACACGACAAGGATGCCCACTCTCACCACTCTTGTTCAACATAGTATTAGAAGTCCTAGCAACAGCAATCAGACAACAAAGAGAAATAAAAGGTATCCAGATTGGCAAGGAAGAAGTCAAACTCTCTCTCTTCGCAGATGACATGATTCTTTATATGGAAAACCCGAACGACTCCACCCCCAAACTACTAGAACTCATACAGCAATTCAGTAATGTAGCAGGATACAAAGTCAATGTCCAGAAATCAGTGGCTTTCTTATACACTAACAATGAAAATACAGAAAGGCAAATTAGAGAATCGATTCCATTTACTATAGCACCAAGAACCATAAGATACCTCGGAATAAACCTAACCAAAGAGGTTAAAGATCTGTACTCGAGGAACTACAGAACACTCCTAAAAGAAATTGAAGAAGACACAAAAAGATGGAAGACCATTGAATGCTCTTGGATGGGAAGAATAAACATCGTTAAAATGTCTATACTGCCCAGAGCAATCTATACTTTTAATGCCATTCCAATCAAAATTCCACCAGTATTTTTCAAAGAGCTGGAGCAAATAATCCTAAAATTTGTATGGAATCAGAAGAGACCCCGAATTGCTAAGGAAATGTTGAAAAACAAAAATAAAACTGGTGGCATCACGTTACCTGATTTCAAGCTTTACTGCAAAGCTGTGATCACCAAGACAGCATGGTACTGGCATAAAAACAGACACATGGACCAGTGGAACAGAGTAGAGAGCCCAGATATGGACCCTCAACTCTATGGTCAAATAATCTTTGACAAAACAGGAAAAAATATCCAGTGGAAAAAAGACAGTCTCTTCAATAAAGGGTGCTGGGAAAACTGGACAGTTGCATGTAGAAGAATGAAACTTGACCATTCTCTTACACCGTACACAAAGATAAACTCGAAATGGATAAAAGACCTCAACGTGAGACAGGAATCCATCAGAATCCTCGAGGAGAACATAGGGAGTAACCTCTTTGATATCAGCCACAGCAACTTCTTTCAAGATATGTCTCCAAAGGCGAAGGAAACAAAGGCAAAGATGAACTTCTGGGACTTCATCAAGATAAAAAGCTTCTGCACAGCAAAAGAAACAGTCATCAAAACAAAGAGGCAACCCACGGAATGGGAGAAGATATTTGCAAATAACAATACAGACAAAAGGTTGATATCCAGGATCTATAAAGAACTCCTCAAACTCAACACACACAAAACAGATAATCATATTTAAAAATGGGCAGAAGATATGAACAGACACTTCTCCAAGGAAGACATACAAATGGCTACCAGACACATGAAAAAATGTTCATCATCACTAGCCATCAGGGAGATTATAATCAAAACCACATTGAGATACCACCTTACACCGGTTAGAATGGCCAAAATTAGCAAGACAGGAAACAACGTGTGTTGGAGAGGATGTGGAGAAAGGGGAACCCTCTTCCACTGTTGGTGGGAATGCAAACTGGTGCAGCCACTTTGGAGAACAGTGTGGAGATTCCTCAGGAAATTAAAAATAGATCTTCCCTATGACCCTGCAATTGCACTGCTGGGTATTTACCCCCAAGATACAGATGTAGTGAAAAGAAGGGCCATCTGTACCCCAATGTTTATAGCAGCAATGGCCACGGTCGCCAAACTGTGGAAAGAACCAAGATGCCCTTCAACGGATGAATGGATAAGGAAGATGTGGTCCATATACACTATGGAGTATGATGCCTCCATCAGAAAGGACGAATACCCAACTTTTGTAGCAACATGGACAGGACTGGAAGAGATTATGCTGAGTGAAATAAGTCAAACAGAGAATGTCAAGTATCATATGGTTTCACTTATTGGTGGAGCATAACAAATAATATAGAGGACAAGGGTAGATGGAGAGGAGAAGGGAGTTGAGGGAAATTGGAAGGGGAGGTGAACCATGAGAGACTATGGACTCTGAAAAACAACCTGAGGGTTTTGAAGGGGCGGGGTGGGAGGGTGGGGGAACCAGGTGGTGGGTATTAGGGAGGGCACAGATTGCATGGAGCACTGGGTGTGGTGAAAAAACAATGAATACGGTTATGCTGAAAATAAATGAAAAATTAAAAAAAAAAAAGAAAACTATTAATCAAGATAAAGAGTCATATTTATATGAATACATTAATAGTAGGAGATCTTAACACGCCTCTCTCAGAAATAGACAGATCATCGAAGCAGAAAATCAATAAAGAAATAAGAGCATTGAATGATACATTGGACCAGATGGACCTCATAGATATATACAGAACATTCCACCCTAAACCAACAGAATACTCATTCTTCTCAAGTGCACATGGAACCTTCTCCAGAATAGACCACATACTGGGTCACAAATCAGGGCTCAACCGATACCAAACGACTGAGATTATTCCCTGCATATTCTCAGATCACAATGCTTTGAAACTGGAGCTCAATCACAAGGAAAAGTTCAGAAGGAACTCAAACACCTGGAAGCTAAAGACCACCTTGCTTAAGAATGCTTGGATCAACCAGGAGATCAAAGAAGAACTTAAACAATTTATGGAAACCAATGAGAACGAAG
This sequence comes from Martes martes, assembly GCF_963455335.1. NCBI lineage: Eukaryota > Metazoa > Chordata > Mammalia > Carnivora > Mustelidae > Martes > Martes martes. Next base: position 107,200 of record NW_027666357.1, read on the forward strand.
ACACTTCACTCCAAAACCTATGGGATACAGCAAAGGCGGTCCTAAGGGGGAAATTCATAGCCATCCAAACCTCCCTCAAAAAAATTGAAAAATCCAGAATACACCAGCTGTCTCTACACCTTAAAGAACTGGAGAATCAACAACAAATCAAACCAACTCCACACGTAAGAAGGAAAATAATCAAGATTAGAGCAGAGATCAACGAGGTAGAAACCAGAGATACAGTAGAACGTATCAACGAAACTAGAAGCTGGTTTTTGGAAAGAATCAATAAGACCGATAAACCATTGGCCACACTAATCCAAAAGAAAAGAGAGAAAGCCCAAATTAATAAAATTAAGAATGAAAAGGGAGAGATCACAACTAACACCAAGGAAGTAGAAACAATCATCAGAAGCTATTATCAACAGTTATATGCCAATAAGCTAAGCAACCTAGATGAAATGGATGCATTCCTGGAAAACTATAAACTCCCAAAATTGAACCAGGAAGAAATTGACAACCTGAACAGACCGATATCTAGTAACGAGATTGAAGCAGTGATCAAAAACCTCCCAAAAAACAAGAGCCCAGGACCTGACGGATTCCCTGGGGAATTCTATCAAACTTTCAAAGAAGAAATAATACCTATTCTCCTGAAGCTGTTTCCAAAAATAGAAGCAGAAGGAAAACTTCCAGACTCTTTTTATGAAGCCAGCATCACCCTGATCCCCAAACCAGGCAAAGACCCTACCAAAAAGGAGAATTTCAGACCGATATCACTGATGAATATGGATGCTAAGATTCTCAACAAGATCCTAGCAAACAGGATCCAACAGCACATTAAAAAGATTATCCACCATGACCAGGTGGGATTCATCCCTGGGTTACAAGGATGGTTCAACATTCGCAAATCAATCAATGTGATAGAACAAATCAATAAGAGAAGGGAGAAGAACCACATGGTCCTCTCCATTGATGCAGAAAAAGCTTTTGACAAAATCCAGCATCCGTTCCTGATTAAAACGCTTCAAAGTATAGGGATAGAGGGAACATTCCTGAACTTCATCAAATCTATCTATGAAAAACCCACAGCAAATATCATCCTCAATGGGAAAAAGCTTGCAGCCTTCCCATTGAGATCAGGAACACGACAAGGATGCCCACTCTCACCACTCTTGTTCAACATAGTATTAGAAGTCCTAGCAACAGCAATCAGACAACAAAGAGAAATAAAAGGTATCCAGATTGGCAAGGAAGAAGTCAAACTCTCTCTCTTCGCAGATGACATGATTCTTTATATGGAAAACCCGAACGACTCCACCCCCAAACTACTAGAACTCATACAGCAATTCAGTAATGTAGCAGGATACAAAGTCAATGTCCAGAAATCAGTGGCTTTCTTATACACTAACAATGAAAATACAGAAAGGCAAATTAGAGAATCGATTCCATTTACTATAGCACCAAGAACCATAAGATACCTCGGAATAAACCTAACCAAAGAGGTTAAAGATCTGTACTCGAGGAACTACAGAACACTCCTAAAAGAAATTGAAGAAGACACAAAAAGATGGAAGACCATTGAATGCTCTTGGATGGGAAGAATAAACATCGTTAAAATGTCTATACTGCCCAGAGCAATCTATACTTTTAATGCCATTCCAATCAAAATTCCACCAGTATTTTTCAAAGAGCTGGAGCAAATAATCCTAAAATTTGTATGGAATCAGAAGAGACCCCGAATTGCTAAGGAAATGTTGAAAAACAAAAATAAAACTGGTGGCATCACGTTACCTGATTTCAAGCTTTACTGCAAAGCTGTGATCACCAAGACAGCATGGTACTGGCATAAAAACAGACACATGGACCAGTGGAACAGAGTAGAGAGCCCAGATATGGACCCTCAACTCTATGGTCAAATAATCTTTGACAAAACAGGAAAAAATATCCAGTGGAAAAAAGACAGTCTCTTCAATAAAGGGTGCTGGGAAAACTGGACAGTTGCATGTAGAAGAATGAAACTTGACCATTCTCTTACACCGTACACAAAGATAAACTCGAAATGGATAAAAGACCTCAACGTGAGACAGGAATCCATCAGAATCCTCGAGGAGAACATAGGGAGTAACCTCTTTGATATCAGCCACAGCAACTTCTTTCAAGATATGTCTCCAAAGGCGAAGGAAACAAAGGCAAAGATGAACTTCTGGGACTTCATCAAGATAAAAAGCTTCTGCACAGCAAAAGAAACAGTCATCAAAACAAAGAGGCAACCCACGGAATGGGAGAAGATATTTGCAAATAACAATACAGACAAAAGGTTGATATCCAGGATCTATAAAGAACTCCTCAAACTCAACACACACAAAACAGATAATCATATTTAAAAATGGGCAGAAGATATGAACAGACACTTCTCCAATGAAGACATACAAATGGCTACCAGACACATGAAAAAATGTTCATCATCACTAGCCATCAGGGAGATTATAATCAAAACCACATTGAGATACCACCTTACACCGGTTAGAATGGCCAAAATTAGCAAGACAGGAAACAACGTGTGTTGGAGAGGATGTGGAGAAAGGGGAACCCTCTTCCACTGTTGGTGGGAATGCAAACTGGTGCAGCCACTTTGGAGAACAGTGTGGAGATTCCTCAGGAAATTAAAAATAGATCTTCCCTATGACCCTGCAATTGCACTGCTGGGTATTTACCCCCAAGATACAGATGTAGTGAAAAGAAGGGCCATCTGTACCCCAATGTTTATAGCAGCAATGGCCACGGTCGCCAAACTGTGGAAAGAACCAAGATGCCCTTCAACGGATGAATGGATAAGGAAGATGTGGTCCATATACACTATGGAGTATGATGCCTCCATCAGAAAGGACGAATACCCAACTTTTGTAGCAACATGGACAGGACTGGAAGAGATTATGCTGAGTGAAATAAGTCAAACAGAGAATGTCAAGTATCATATGGTTTCACTTATTGGTGGAGCATAACAAATAATATAGAGGACAAGGGTAGATGGAGAGGAGAAGGGAGTTGAGGGAAATTGGAAGGGGAGGTGAACCATGAGAGACTATGGACTCTGAAAAACAACCTGAGGGTTTTGAAGGGGCGGGGTGGGAGGCTGGGGGAACCAGGTGGTGGGTATTAGGGAGGGCACAGATTGCATGGAGCACTGGGTGTGGTGAAAAAACAATGAATACGGTTATGCTGAAAATAAATGAAAAATTAAAAAAAAAAAAGAAAACTCTTAATCAAGATAAAGAGTCATATTTATATGAATACATTAATAGTAGGAGATCTTAACACGCCTCTCTCAGAAATAGACAGATCATCGAAGCAGAAAATCAATAAAGAAATAAGAGCATTGAATGATACATTGGACCAGATGGACCTCATAGATATATACAGAACATTCCACCCTAAACCAACAGAATACTCATTCTTCTCAAGTGCACATGGAACCTTCTCCAGAATAGACCACATACTGGGTCACAAATCAGGGCTCAACCGATACCAAACGACTGAGATTATTCCCTGCATATTCTCAGATCACAATGCTTTGAAACTGGAGCTCAATCACAAGGAAAAGTTCAGAAGGAACTCAAACACCTGGAAGCTAAAGACCACCTTGCTTAAGAATGCTTGGATCAACCAGGAGATCAAAGAAGAACTTAAACAATTTATGGAAACCAATGAGAACGAAGACACTTCACTCCAAAACCTATGGGATACAGCAAAGGCGGTCCTAAGGGGGAAATTCATAGCCATCCAAACCTCCCTCAAAAAAATTGAAAAATCCAGAATACACCAGCTGTCTCTACACCTTAAAGAACTGGAGAATCAACAACAAATCAAACCAACTCCACACGTAAGAAGGAAAATAATCAAGATTAGAGCAGAGATCAACGAGGTAGAAACCAGAGATACAGTAGAACGTATCAACGAAACTAGAAGCTGGTTTTTGGAAAGAATCAATAAGACCGATAAACCATTGGCCACACTAATCCAAAAGAAAAGAGAGAAAGCCCAAATTAATAAAATTAAGAATGAAAAGGGAGAGATCACAACTAACACCAAGGAAGTAGAAACAATCATCAGAAGCTATTATCAACAGTTATATGCCAATAAGCTAAGCAACCTAGATGAAATGGATGCATTCCTGGAAAACTATAAACTCCCAAAATTGAACCAGGAAGAAATTGACAACCTGAACAGACCGATATCTAGTAACGAGATTGAAGCAGTGATCAAAAACCTCCCAAAAAACAAGAGCCCAGGACCTGACGGATTCCCTGGGGAATTCTATCAAACTTTCAAAGAAGAAATAATACCTATTCTCCTGAAGCTGTTTCCAAAAATTGAAGCAGAAGGAAAACTTCCAGACTCTTTTTATGAAGCCAGCATCACCCTGATCCCCAAACCAGGCAAAGACCCTACCAAAAAGGAGAATTTCAGACCGATATCACTGATGAATATGGATGCTAAGATTCTCAACAAGATCCTAGCAAACAGGATCCAACAGCACATTAAAAAGATTATCCACCATGACCAGGTGGGATTCATCCCTGGGTTACAAGGATGGTTCAACATTCGCAAATCAATCAATGTGATAGAACAAATCAATAAGAGAAGAGAGAAGAACCGCATGGTCCTCTCCATTGATGCAGAAAAAGCTTTTGACAAAATCCAGCATCCGTTCCTGATTAAAACGCTTCAAAGTATAGGGATAGAGGGAACATTCCTGAACTTCATCAAATCTATCTATGAAAAACCCACAGCAAATATCATCCTCAATGGGAAAAAGCTTGCAGCCTTCCCATTGAGATCAGGAACACGACAAGGATGCCCACTCTCACCACTCTTGTTCAACATAGTATTAGAAGTCCTAGCAACAGCAATCAGACAACAAAGAGAAATAAAAGGTATCCAGATTGGCAAGGAAGAAGTCAAACTCTCTCTCTTCGCAGATGACATGATTCTTTATATGGAAAACCCGAACGACTCCACCCCCAAACTACTAGAACTCATACAGCAATTCAGTAATGTAGCAGGATACAAAGTCAATGTCCAGAAATCAGTGGCTTTCTTATACACTAACAATGAAAATACAGAAAGGCAAATTAGAGAATCGATTCCATTTACTATAGCACCAAGAACCATAAGATACCTCGGAATAAACCTAACCAAAGAGGTTAAAGATCTGTACTCGAGGAACTACAGAACACTCCTAAAAGAAATTGAAGAAGACACAAAAAGATGGAAGACCATTGAATGCTCTTGGATGGGAAGAATAAACATCGTTAAAATGTCTATACTGCCCAGAGCAATCTATACTTTTAATGCCATTCCAATCAAAATTCCACCAGTATTTTTCAAAGAGCTGGAGCAAATAATCCTAAAATTTGTATGGAATCAGAAGAGACCCCGAATTGCTAAGGAAATGTTGAAAAACAAAAATAAAACTGGTGGCATCACGTTACCTGATTTCAAGCTTTACTGCAAAGCTGTGATCACCAAGACAGCATGGTACTGGCATAAAAACAGACACATGGACCAGTGGAACAGAGTAGAGAGCCCAGATATGGACCCTCAACTCTATGGTCAAATAATCTTTGACAAAACAGGAAAAAATATCCAGTGGAAAAAAGACAGTCTCTTCAATAAAGGGTGCTGGGAAAACTGGACAGTTGCATGTAGAAGAATGAAACTTGACCATTCTCTTACACCGTACACAAAGATAAACTCGAAATGGATAAAAGACCTCAACGTGAGACAGGAATCCATCAGAATCCTCGAGGAGAACATAGGGAGTAACCTCTTTGATATCAGCCACAGCAACTTCTTTCAAGATATGTCTCCAAAGGCGAAGGAAACAAAGGCAAAGATGAACTTCTGGGACTTCATCAAGATAAAAAGCTTCTGCACAGCAAAAGAAACAGTCATCAAAACAAAGAGGCAACCCACGGAATGGGAGAAGATATTTGCAAATAACAATACAGACAAAAGGTTGATATCCAGGATCTATAAAGAACTCCTCAAACTCAACACACACAAAACAGATAATCATATTTAAAAATGGGCAGAAGATATGAACAGACACTTCTCCAAGGAAGACATACAAATGGCTACCAGACACATGAAAAAATGTTCATCATCACTAGCCATCAGGGAGATTATAATCAAAACCACATTGAGATACCACCTTACACCGGTTAGAATGGCCAAAATTAGCAAGACAGGAAACAACGTGTGTTGGAGAGGATGTGGAGAAAGGGGAACCCTCTTCCACTGTTGGTGGGAATGCAAACTGGTGCAGCCACTTTGGAGAACAGTGTGGAGATTCCTCAGGAAATTAAAAATAGATCTTCCCTATGACCCTGCAATTGCACTGCTGGGTATTTACCCCCAAGATACAGATGTAGTGAAAAGAAGGGCCATCTGTACCCCAATGTTTATAGCAGCAATGGCCACGGTCGCCAAACTGTGGAAAGAACCAAGATGCCCTTCAACGGATGAATGGATAAGGAAGATGTGGTCCATATACACTATGGAGTATGATGCCTCCATCAGAAAGGACGAATACCCAACTTTTGTAGCAACATGGACAGGACTGGAAGAGATTATGCTGAGTGAAATAAGTCAAACAGAGAATGTCAAGTATCATATGGTTTCACTTATTGGTGGAGCATAACAAATAATATAGAGGACAAGGGTAGATGGAGAGGAGAAGGGAGTTGAGGGAAATTGGAAGGGGAGGTGAACCATGAGAGACTATGGACTCTGAAAAACAACCTGAGGGTTTTGAAGGGGCGGGGTGGGAGGGTGGGGGAACCAGGTGGTGGGTATTAGGGAGGGCACAGATTGCATGGAGCACTGGGTGTGGTGAAAAAACAATGAATACGGTTATGCTGAAAATAAATAAAAAATTAAAAAAAAAAGAAAACTATTAATCAAGATAAAGAGTCATATTTATATGAATACATTAATAGTAGGAGATCTTAACACGCCTCTCTCAGAAATAGACAGATCATCGAAGCAGAAAATCAATAAAGAAATAAGAGCATTGAATGATACATTGGACCAGATGGACCTCATAGATATATACAGAACATTCCACCCTAAACCAACAGAATACTCATTCTTCTCAAGTGCACATGGAACCTTCTCCAGAATAGACCACATACTGGGTCACAAATCAGGGCTCAACCGATACCAAACGACTGAGATTATTCCCTGCATATTCTCAGATCACAATGCTTTGAAACTGGAGCTCAATCACAAGGAAAAGTTCAGAAGGAACTCAAACACCTGGAAGCTAAAGACCACCTTGCTTAAGAATGCTTGGATCAACCAGGAGATCAAAGAAGAACTTAAACAATTTATGGAAACCAATGAGAACGAAGACACTTCACTCCAAAACCTATGGGATACAGCAAAGGCGGTCCTAAGGGGGAAATTCATAGCCATCCAAACCTCCCTCAAAAAAATTGAAAAATCCAGAATACACCAGCTGTCTCTACACCTTAAAGAACTGGAGAATCAACAACAAATCAAACCAACTCCACACGTAAGAAGGAAAATAATCAAGATTAGAGCAGAGATCAACGAGGTAGAAACCAGAGATACAGTAGAACGTATCAACGAAACTAGAAGCTGGTTTTTGGAAAGAATCAATAAGACCGATAAACCATTGGCCACACTAATCCAAAAGAAAAGAGAGAAAGCCCAAATTAATAAAATTAAGAATGAAAAGGGAGAGATCACAACTAACACCAAGGAAGTAGAAACAATCATCAGAAGCTATTATCAACAGTTATATGCCAATAAGCTAAGCAACCTAGATGAAATGGATGCATTCCTGGAAAACTATAAACTCCCAAAATTGAACCAGGAAGAAATTGACAACCTGAACAGACCGATATCTAGTAACGAGATTGAAGCAGTGATCAAAAACCTCCCAAAAAACAAGAGCCCAGGACCTGACGGATTCCCTGGGGAATTCTATCAAACTTTCAAAGAAGAAATAATACCTATTCTCCTGAAGCTGTTTCCAAAAATTGAAGCAGAAGGAAAACTTCCAGACTCTTTTTATGAAGCCAGCATCACCCTGATCCCCAAACCAGGCAAAGACCCTACCAAAAAGGAGAATTTCAGACCGATATCACTGATGAATATGGATGCTAAGATTCTCAACAAGATCCTAGCAAACAGGATCCAACAGCACATTAAAAAGATTATCCACCATGACCAGGTGGGATTCATCCCTGGGTTACAAGGATGGTTCAACATTCGCAAATCAATCAATGTGATAGAACAAATCAATAAGAGAAGGGAGAAGAACCACATGGTCCTCTCCATTGATGCAGAAAAAGCTTTTGACAAAATCCAGCATCCGTTCCTGATTAAAACGCTTCAAAGTATAGGGATAGAGGGAACATTCCTGAACTTCATCAAATCTATCTATGAAAAACCCACAGCAAATATCATCCTCAATGGGAAAAAGCTTGCAGCCTTCCCATTGAGATCAGGAACACGACAAGGATGCCCACTCTCACCACTCTTGTTCAACATAGTATTAGAAGTCCTAGCAACAGCAATCAGACAACAAAGAGAAATAAAAGGTATCCAGATTGGCAAGGAAGAAGTCAAACTCTCTCTCTTCGCAGATGACATGATTCTTTATATGGAAAACCCGAACGACTCCACCCCCAAACTACTAGAACTCATACAGCAATTCAGTAATGTAGCAGGATACAAAGTCAATGTCCAGAAATCAGTGGCTTTCTTATACACTAACAATGAAAATACAGAAAGGCAAATTAGAGAATCGATTCCATTTACTATAGCACCAAGAACCATAAGATACCTCGGAATAAACCTAACCAAAGAGGTTAAAGATCTGTACTCGAGGAACTACAGAACACTCCTAAAAGAAATTGAAGAAGACACAAAAAGATGGAAGACCATTGAATGCTCTTGGATGGGAAGAATAAACATCGTTAAAATGTCTATACTGCCCAGAGCAATCTATACTTTTAATGCCATTCCAATCAAAATTCCACCAGTATTTTTCAAAGAGCTGGAGCAAATAATCCTAAAATTTGTATGGAATCAGAAGAGACCCCGAATTGCTAAGGAAATGTTGAAAAACAAAAATAAAACTGGTGGCATCACGTTACCTGATTTCAAGCTTTACTGCAAAGCTGTGATCACCAAGACAGCATGGTACTGGCATAAAAACAGACACATGGACCAGTGGAACAGAGTAGAGAGCCCAGATATGGACCCTCAACTCTATGGTCAAATAATCTTTGACAAAACAGGAAAAAATATCCAGTGGAAAAAAGACAGTCTCTTCAATAAAGGGTGCTGGGAAAACTGGACAGTTGCATGTAGAAGAATGAAACTTGACCATTCTCTTACACCGTACACAAAGATAAACTCGAAATGGATAAAAGACCTCAACGTGAGACAGGAATCCATCAGAATCCTCGAGGAGAACATAGGGAGTAACCTCTTTGATATCAGCCACAGCAACTTCTTTCAAGATATGTCTCCAAAGGCGAAGGAAACAAAGGCAAAGATGAACTTCTGGGACTTCATCAAGATAAAAAGCTTCTGCACAGCAAAAGAAACAGTCATCAAAACAAAGAGGCAACCCACGGAATGGGAGAAGATATTTGCAAATAACAATACAGACAAAAGGTTGATATCCAGGATCTATAAAGAACTCCTCAAACTCAACACACACAAAACAGATAATCATATTTAAAAATGGGCAGAAGATATGAACAGACACTTCTCCAATGAAGACATACAAATGGCTACCAGACACATGAAAAAATGTTCATCATCACTAGCCATCAGGGAGATTATAATCAAAACCACATTGAGATACCACCTTACACCGGTTAGAATGGCCAAAATTAGCAAGACAGGAAACAACGTGTGTTGGAGAGGATGTGGAGAAAGGGGAACCCTCTTCCACTGTTGGTGGGAATGCAAACTGGTGCAGCCACTTTGGAGAACAGTGTGGAGATTCCTCAGGAAATTAAAAATAGATCTTCCCTATGACCCTGCAATTGCACTGCTGGGTATTTACCCCCAAGATACAGATGTAGTGAAAAGAAGGGCCATCTGTACCCCAATGTTTATAGCAGCAATGGCCACGGTCGCCAAACTGTGGAAAGAACCAAGATGCCCTTCAACGGATGAATGGATAAGGAAGATGTGGTCCATATACACTATGGAGTATGATGCCTCCATCAGAAAGGACGAATACCCAACTTTTGTAGCAACATGGACAGGACTGGAAGAGATTATGCTGAGTGAAATAAGTCAAACAGAGAATGTCAAGTATCATATGGTTTCACTTATTGGTGGAGCATAACAAATAATATAGAGGACAAGGGTAGATGGAGAGGAGAAGGGAGTTGAGGGAAATTGGAAGGGGAGGTGAACCATGAGAGACTATGGACTCTGAAAAACAACCTGAGGGTTTTGAAGGGGCGGGGTGGGAGGCTGGGGGAACCAGGTGGTGGGTATTAGGGAGGGCACAGATTGCATGGAGCACTGGGTGTGGTGAAAAAACAATGAATACGGTTATGCTGAAAATAAATGAAAAATTAAAAAAAAAAAAGAAAACTCTTAATCAAGATAAAGAGTCATATTTATATGAATACATTAATAGTAGGAGATCTTAACACGCCTCTCTCAGAAATAGACAGATCATCGAAGCAGAAAATCAATAAAGAAATAAGAGCATTGAATGATACATTGGACCAGATGGACCTCATAGATATATACAGAACATTCCACCCTAAACCAACAGAATACTCATTCTTCTCAAGTGCACATGGAACCTTCTCCAGAATAGACCACATACTGGGTCACAAATCAGGGCTCAACCGATACCAAACGACTGAGATTATTCCCTGCATATTCTCAGATCACAATGCTTTGAAACTGGAGCTCAATCACAAGGAAAAGTTCAGAAGGAACTCAAACACCTGGAAGCTAAAGACCACCTTGCTTAAGAATGCTTGGATCAACCAGGAGATCAAAGAAGAACTTAAACAATTTATGGAAACCAATGAGAACGAAGACACTTCACTCCAAAACCTATGGGATACAGCAAAGGCGGTCCTAAGGGGGAAATTCATAGCCATCCAAACCTCCCTCAAAAAAATTGAAAAATCCAGAATACACCAGCTGTCTCTACACCTTAAAGAACTGGAGAATCAACAACAAATCAAACCAACTCCACACGTAAGAAGGAAAATAATCAAGATTAGAGCAGAGATCAACGAGGTAGAAACCAGAGATACAGTAGAACGTATCAACGAAACTAGAAGCTGGTTTTTGGAAAGAATCAATAAGACCGATAAACCATTGGCCACACTAATCCAAAAGAAAAGAGAGAAAGCCCAAATTAATAAAATTAAGAATGAAAAGGGAGAGATCACAACTAACACCAAGGAAGTAGAAACAATCATCAGAAGCTATTATCAACAGTTATATGCCAATAAGCTAAGCAACCTAGATGAAATGGATGCATTCCTGGAAAACTATAAACTCCCAAAATTGAACCAGGAAGAAATTGACAACCTGAACAGACCGATATCTAGTAACGAGATTGAAGCAGTGATCAAAAACCTCCCAAAAAACAAGAGCCCAGGACCTGACGGATTCCCTGGGGAATTCTATCAAACTTTCAAAGAAGAAATAATACCTATTCTCCTGAAGCTGTTTCCAAAAATAGAAGCAGAAGGAAAACTTCCAGACTCTTTTTATGAAGCCAGCATCACCCTGATCCCCAAACCAGGCAAAGACCCTACCAAAAAGGAGAATTTCAGACCGATATCACTGATGAATATGGATGCTAAGATTCTCAACAAGATCCTAGCAAACAGGATCCAACAGCACATTAAAAAGATTATCCACCATGACCAGGTGGGATTCATCCCTGGGTTACAAGGATGGTTCAACATTCGCAAATCAATCAATGTGATAGAACAAATCAATAAGAGAAGGGAGAAGAACCACATGGTCCTCTCCATTGATGCAGAAAAAGCTTTTGACAAAATCCAGCATCCGTTCCTGATTAAAACGCTTCAAAGTATAGGGATAGAGGGAACATTCCTGAACTTCATCAAATCTATCTATGAAAAACCCACAGCAAATATCATCCTCAATGGGAAAAAGCTTGCAGCCTTCCCACTGAGATCAGGAACACGACAAGGATGCCCACTCTCACCACTCTTGTTCAACATAGTATTAGAAGTCCTAGCAACAGCAATCAGACAACAAAGAGAAATAAAAGGTATCCAGATTGGCAAGGAAGAAGTCAAACTCTCTCTCTTCGCAGATGACATGATTCTTTATATGGAAAACCCGAACGACTCCACCCCCAAACTACTAGAACTCATACAGCAATTCAGTAATGTAGCAGGATACAAAGTCAATGTCCAGAAATCAGTGGCTTTCTTATACACTAACAATGAAAATACAGAAAGGCAAATTAGAGAATCGATTCCATTTACTATAGCACCAAGAACCATAAGATACCTCGGAATAAACCTAACCAAAGAGGTTAAAGATCTGTACTCGAGGAACTACAGAACACTCCTAAAAGAAATTGAAGAAGACACAAAAAGATGGAAGACCATTGAATGCTCTTGGATGGGAAGAATAAACATCGTTAAAATGTCTATACTGCCCAGAGCAATCTATACTTTTAATGCCATTCCAATCAAAATTCCACCAGTATTTTTCAAAGAGCTGGAGCAAATAATCCTAAAATTTGTATGGAATCAGAAGAGACCCCGAATTGCTAAGGAAATGTTGAAAAACAAAAATAAAACTGGTGGCATCACGTTACCTGATTTCAAGCTTTACTGCAAAGCTGTGATCACCAAGACAGCATGGTACTGGCATAAAAACAGACACATGGACCAGTGGAACAGAGTAGAGAGCCCAGATATGGACCCTCAACTCTATGGTCAAATAATCTTTGACAAAACAGGAAAAAATATCCAGTGGAAAAAAGACAGTCTCTTCAATAAAGGGTGCTGGGAAAACTGGACAGTTGCATGTAGAAGAATGAAACTTGACCATTCTCTTACACCGTACACAAAGATAAACTCGAAATGGATAAAAGACCTCAACGTGAGACAGGAATCCATCAGAATCCTCGAGGAGAACATAGGGAGTAACCTCTTTGATATCAGCCACAGCAACTTCTTTCAAGATATGTCTCCAAAGGCGAAGGAAACAAAGGCAAAGATGAACTTCTGGGACTTCATCAAGATAAAAAGCTTCTGCACAGCAAAAGAAACAGTCATCAAAACAAAGAGGCAACCCACGGAATGGGAGAAGATATTTGCAAATAACAATACAGACAAAAGGTTGATATCCAGGATCTATAAAGAACTCCTCAAACTCAACACACACAAAACAGATAATCATATTAAAAAATGGGCAGAAGATATGAACAGACACTTCTCCAAGGAAGACATACAAATGGCTACCAGACACATGAAAAAATGTTCATCATCACTAGCCATCAGGGAGATTATAATCAAGACCACATTGAGATACCACCTTACACCGGTTAGAATGGCCAAAATTAGCAAGACAGGAAACAACGTGTGTTGGAGAGGATGTGGAGAAAGGGGAACCCTCTTCCACTGTTGGTGGGAATGCAAACTGGTGCAGCCACTTTGGAGAACAGTGTGGAGATTCCTCAGGAAATTAAAAATAGATCTTCCCTATGACCCTGCAATTGCACTGCTGGGTATTTACCCCCAAGATACAGATGTAGTGAAAAGAAGGGCCATCTGTACCCCAATGTTTATAGCAGCAATGGCCACGGTCGCCAAACTGTGGAAAGAACCAAGATGCCCTTCAACGGATGAATGGATAAGGAAGATGTGGTCCATATACACTATGGAGTATGATGCCTCCATCAGAAAGGACGAATACCCAACTTTTGTAGCAACATGGACAGGACTGGAAGAGATTATGCTGAGTGAAATAAGTCAAACAGAGAATGTCAAGTATCATATGGTTTCACTTATTGGTGGAGCATAACAAATAATATAGAGGACAAGGGTAGATGGAGAGGAGAAGGGAGTTGAGGGAAATTGGAAGGGGAGGTGAACCATGAGAGACTATGGACTCTGAAAAACAACCTGAGGGTTTTGAAGGGGCGGGGTGGGAGGGTGGGGGAACCAGGTGGTGGGTATTAGGGAGGGCACAGATTGCATGGAGCACTGGGTGTGGTGAAAAAACAATGAATACTGTTACGCTGAAAATAAATAAAAAATTAAAAAAAAAAAAGAAAACTATTAATCAAGATAAAGAGTCATGTTGATATGAATACATTAATAGTAGGAGATCTTAACACGCCTCTCTCAGAAATAGACAGATCATCGAAGCAGAAAATCAATAAAGAAATAAGAGCATTGAATGATACATTGGACCAGATGGACCTCATAGATATATACAGAACATTCCACCCTAAACCAACAGAATACTCATTCTTCTCAAGTGCACATGGAACCTTCTCCAGAATAGACCACATACTGGGTCACAAATCAGGGCTCAACCGATACCAAACGACTGAGATTATTCCCTGCATATTCTCAGATCACAATGCTTTGAAACTGGAGCTCAATCACAAGGAAAAGTTCAGAAGGAACTCAAACACCTGGAAGCTAAAGACCACCTTGCTTAAGAATGCTTGGATCAACCAGGAGATCAAAGAAGAACTTAAACAATTTATGGAAACCAATGAGAACGAAGACACTTCACTCCAAAACCTATGGGATACAGCAAAGGCGGTCCTAAGGGGGAAATTCATAGCCATCCAAACCTCCCTCAAAAAAATTGAAAAATCCAGAATACACCAGCTGTCTCTACACCTTAAAGAACTGGAGAATCAACAACAAATCAAACCAACTCCACACGTAAGAAGGAAAATAATCAAGATTAGAGCAGAGATCAACGAGGTAGAAACCAGAGATACAGTAGAACGTATCAACGAAACTAGAAGCTGGTTTTTGGAAAGAATCAATAAGATCGATAAACCATTGGCCACACTAATCCAAAAGAAAAGAGAGAAAGCCCAAATTAATAAAATTAAGAATGAAAAGGGAGAGATCACAACTAACACCAAGGAAGTAGAAACAATCATCAGAAGCTATTATCAACAGTTATATGCCAATAAGCTAAGCAACCTAGATGAAATGGATGCATTCCTGGAAAACTATAAACTCCCAAAATTGAACCAGGAAGAAATTGACAACCTGAACAGACCGATATCTAGTAACGAGATTGAAGCAGTGATCAAAAACCTCCCAAAAAACAAGAGCCCAGGACCTGACGGATTCCCTGGGGAATTCTATCAAACTTTCAAAGAAGAAATAATACCTATTCTCCTGAAGCTGTTTCCAAAAATTGAAGCAGAAGGAAAACTTCCAGACTCTTTTTATGAAGCCAGCATCACCCTGATCCCCAAACCAGGCAAAGACCCTACCAAAAAGGAGAATTTCAGACCGATATCACTGATGAATATGGATGCTAAGATTCTCAACAAGATCCTAGCAAACAGGATCCAACAGCACATTAAAAAGATTATCCACCATGACCAGGTGGGATTCATCCCTGGGTTACAAGGATGGTTCAACATTCGCAAATCAATCAATGTGATAGAACAAATCAATAAGAGAAGAGAGAAGAACCGCATGGTCCTCTCCATTGATGCAGAAAAAGCTTTTGACAAAATCCAGCATCCGTTCCTGATTAAAACGCTTCAAAGTATAGGGATAGAGGGAACATTCCTGAACTTCATCAAATCTATCTATGAAAAACCCACAGCAAATATCATCCTCAATGGGAAAAAGCTTGCAGCCTTCCCATTGAGATCAGGAACACGACAAGGATGCCCACTCTCACCACTCTTGTTCAACATAGTATTAGAAGTCCTAGCAACAGCAATCAGACAACAAAGAGAAATAAAAGGTATCCAGATTGGCAAGGAAGAAGTCAAACTCTCTCTCTTCGCAGATGACATGATTCTTTATATGGAAAACCCGAACGACTCCACCCCCAAACTACTAGAACTCATACAGCAATTCAGTAATGTAGCAGGATACAAAGTCAATGTCCAGAAATCAGTGGCTTTCTTATACACTAACAATGAAAATACAGAAAGGCAAATTAGAGAATCGATTCCATTTACTATAGCACCAAGAACCATAAGATACCTCGGAATAAACCTAACCAAAGAGGTTAAAGATCTGTACTCGAGGAACTACAGAACACTCCTAAAAGAAATTGAAGAAGACACAAAAAGATGGAAGACCATTGAATGCTCTTGGATGGGAAGAATAAACATCGTTAAAATGTCTATACTGCCCAGAGCAATCTATACTTTTAATGCCATTCCAATCAAAATTCCACCAGTATTTTTCAAAGAGCTGGAGCAAATAATCCTAAAATTTGTATGGAATCAGAAGAGACCCCGAATTGCTAAGGAAATGTTGAAAAACAAAAATAAAACTGGTGGCATCACGTTACCTGATTTCAAGCTTTACTGCAAAGCTGTGATCACCAAGACAGCATGGTACTGGCATAAAAACAGACACATGGACCAGTGGAACAGAGTAGAGAGCCCAGATATGGACCCTCAACTCTATGGTCAAATAATCTTTGACAAAACAGGAAAAAATATCCAGTGGAAAAAAGACAGTCTCTTCAATAAAGGGTGCTGGGAAAACTGGACAGTTGCATGTAGAAGAATGAAACTTGACCATTCTCTTACACCGTACACAAAGATAAACTCGAAATGGATAAAAGACCTCAACGTGAGACAGGAATCCATCAGAATCCTCGAGGAGAACATAGGGAGTAACCTCTTTGATATCAGCCACAGCAACTTCTTTCAAGATATGTCTCCAAAGGCGAAGGAAACAAAGGCAAAGATGAACTTCTGGGACTTCATCAAGATAAAAAGCTTCTGCACAGCAAAAGAAACAGTCATCAAAACAAAGAGGCAACCCACGGAATGGGAGAAGATATTTGCAAATAACAATACAGACAAAAGGTTGATATCCAGGATCTATAAAGAACTCCTCAAACTCAACACACACAAAACAGATAATCATATTTAAAAATGGGCAGAAGATATGAACAGACACTTCTCCAATGAAGACATACAAATGGCTACCAGACACATGAAAAAATGTTCATCATCACTAGCCATCAGGGAGATTATAATCAAAACCACATTGAGATACCACCTTACACCGGTTAGAATGGCCAAAATTAGCAAGACAGGAAACAACGTGTGTTGGAGAGGATGTGGAGAAAGGGGAACCCTCTTCCACTGTTGGTGGGAATGCAAACTGGTGCAGCCACTTTGGAGAACAGTGTGGAGATTCCTCAGGAAATTAAAAATAGATCTTCCCTATGACCCTGCAATTGCACTGCTGGGTATTTACCCCCAAGATACAGATGTAGTGAAAAGAAGGGCCATCTGTACCCCAATGTTTATAGCAGCAATGGCCACGGTCGCCAAACTGTGGAAAGAACCAAGATGCCCTTCAACGGATGAATGGATAAGGAAGATGTGGTCCATATACACTATGGAGTATGATGCCTCCATCAGAAAGGACGAATACCCAACTTTTGTAGCAACATGGACAGGACTGGAAGAGATTATGCTGAGTGAAATAAGTCAAACAGAGAATGTCAAGTATCATATGGTTTCACTTATTGGTGGAGCATAACAAATAATATAGAGGACAAGGGTAGATGGAGAGGAGAAGGGAGTTGAGGGAAATTGGAAGGGGAGGTGAACCATGAGAGACTATGGACTCTGAAAAACAACCTGAGGGTTTTGAAGGGGCGGGGTGGGAGGGTGGGGGAACCAGGTGGTGGGTATTAGGGAGGGCACAGATTGCATGGAGCACTGGGTGTGGTGAAAAAACAATGAATACTGTTACGCTGAAAATAAATAAAAAATTAAAAAAAAAAAGAAAACTATTAATCAAGATAAAGAGTCATGTTGATATGAATACATTAATAGTAGGAGATCTTAACACGCCTCTCTCAGAAATAGACAGATCATCGAAGCAGAAAATCAATAAAGAAATAAGAGCATTGAATGATACATTGGACCAGATGGACCTCATAGATATATACAGAACATTCCACCCTAAACCAACAGAATACTCATTCTTCTCAAGTGCACATGGAACCTTCTCCAGAATAGACCACATACTGGGTCACAAATCAGGGCTCAACCGATACCAAACGACTGAGATTATTCCCTGCATATTCTCAGATCACAATGCTTTGAAACTGGAGCTCAATCACAAGGAAAAGTTCAGAAGGAACTCAAACACCTGGAAGCTAAAGACCACCTTGCTTAAGAATGCTTGGATCAACCAGGAGATCAAAGAAGAACTTAAACAATTTATGGAAACCAATGAGAACGAAGACACTTCACTCCAAAACCTATGGGATACAGCAAAGGCGGTCCTAAGGGGGAAATTCATAGCCATCCAAACCTCCCTCAAAAAAATTGAAAAATCCAGAATACACCAGCTGTCTCTACACCTTAAAGAACTGGAGAATCAACAACAAATCAAACCAACTCCACACGTAAGAAGGAAAATAATCAAGATTAGAGCAGAGATCAACGAGGTAGAAACCAGAGATACAGTAGAACGTATCAACGAAACTAGAAGCTGGTTTTTGGAAAGAATCAATAAGATCGATAAACCATTGGCCACACTAATCCAAAAGAAAAGAGAGAAAGCCCAAATTAATAAAATTAAGAATGAAAAGGGAGAGATCACAACTAACACCAAGGAAGTAGAAACAATCATCAGAAGCTATTATCAACAGTTATATGCCAATAAGCTAAGCAACCTAGATGAAATGGATGCATTCCTGGAAAACTATAAACTCCCAAAATTGAACCAGGAAGAAATTGACAACCTGAACAGACCGATATCTAGTAACGAGATTGAAGCAGTGATCAAAAACCTCCCAAAAAACAAGAGCCCAGGACCTGACGGATTCCCTGGGGAATTCTATCAAACTTTCAAAGAAGAAATAATACCTATTCTCCTGAAGCTGTTTCCAAAAATTGAAGCAGAAGGAAAACTTCCAGACTCTTTTTATGAAGCCAGCATCACCCTGATCCCCAAACCAGGCAAAGACCCTACCAAAAAGGAGAATTTCAGACCGATATCACTGATGAATATGGATGCTAAGATTCTCAACAAGATCCTAGCAAACAGGATCCAACAGCACATTAAAAAGATTATCCACCATGACCAGGTGGGATTCATCCCTGGGTTACAAGGATGGTTCAACATTCGCAAATCAATCAATGTGATAGAACAAATCAATAAGAGAAGGGAGAAGAACCACATGGTCCTCTCCATTGATGCAGAAAAAGCTTTTGACAAAATCCAGCATCCGTTCCTGATTAAAACGCTTCAAAGTATAGGGATAGAGGGAACATTCCTGAACTTCATCAAATCTATCTATGAAAAACCCACAGCAAATATCATCCTCAATGGGAAAAAGCTTGCAGCCTTCCCACTGAGATCAGGAACACGACAAGGATGCCCACTCTCACCACTCTTGTTCAACATAGTATTAGAAGTCCTAGCAACAGCAATCAGACAACAAAGAGAAATAAAAGGTATCCAGATTGGCAAGGAAGAAGTCAAACTCTCTCTCTTCGCAGATGACATGACTCTTTATATGGAAAACCCGAACGACTCCACCCCCAAACTACTAGAACTCATACAGCAATTCAGTAATGTAGCAGGATACAAAGTCAATGTCCAGAAATCAGTGGCTTTCTTATACACTAACAATGAAAATACAGAAAGGCAAATTAGAGAATCGATTCCATTTACTATAGCACCAAGAACCATAAGATACCTCGGAATAAACCTAACCAAAGAGGTTAAAGATCTGTACTCGAGGAACTACAGAACACTCCTAAAAGAAATTGAAGAAGACACAAAAAGATGGAAGACCATTGAATGCTCTTGGATGGGAAGAATAAACATCGTTAAAATGTCTATACTGCCCAGAGCAATCTATACTTTTAATGCCATTCCAATCAAAATTCCACCAGTATTTTTCAAAGAGCTGGAGCAAATAATCCTAAAATTTGTATGGAATCAGAAGAGACCCCGAATTGCTAAGGAAATGTTGAAAAACAAAAATAAAACTGGTGGCATCACGTTACCTGATTTCAAGCTTTACTGCAAAGCTGTGATCACCAAGACAGCATGGTACTGGCATAAAAACAGACACATGGACCAGTGGAACAGAGTAGAGAGCCCAGATATGGACCCTCAACTCTATGGTCAAATAATCTTTGACAAAACAGGAAAAAATATCCAGTGGAAAAAAGACAGTCTCTTCAATAAAGGGTGCTGGGAAAACTGGACAGTTGCATGTAGAAGAATGAAACTTGACCATTCTCTTACACCGTACACAAAGATAAACTCGAAATGGATAAAAGACCTCAACGTGAGACAGGAATCCATCAGAATCCTCGAGGAGAACATAGGGAGTAACCTCTTTGATATCAGCCACAGCAACTTCTTTCAAGATATGTCTCCAAAGGCGAAGGAAACAAAGGCAAAGATGAACTTCTGGGACTTCATCAAGATAAAAAGCTTCTGCACAGCAAAAGAAACAGTCATCAAAACAAAGAGGCAACCCACGGAATGGGAGAAGATATTTGCAAATAACAATACAGACAAAAGGTTGATATCCAGGATCTATAAAGAACTCCTCAAACTCAACACACACAAAACAGATAATCATATTTAAAAATGGGCAGAAGATATGAACAGACACTTCTCCAATGAAGACATACAAATGGCTACCAGACACATGAAAAAATGTTCATCATCACTAGCCATCAGGGAGATTATAATCAAAACCACATTGAGATACCACCTTACACCGGTTAGAATGGCCAAAATTAGCAAGACAGGAAACAACGTGTGTTGGAGAGGATGTGGAGAAAGGGGAACCCTCTTCCACTGTTGGTGGGAATGCAAACTGGTGCAGCCACTTTGGAGAACAGTGTGGAGATTCCTCAGGAAATTAAAAATAGATCTTCCCTATGACCCTGCAATTGCACTGCTGGGTATTTACCCCCAAGATACAGATGTAGTGAAAAGAAGGGCCATCTGTACCCCAATGTTTATAGCAGCAATGGCCACGGTCGCCAAACTGTGGAAAGAACCAAGATGCCCTTCAACGGATGAATGGATAAGGAAGATGTGGTCCATATACACTATGGAGTATGATGCCTCCATCAGAAAGGACGAATACCCAACTTTTGTAGCAACATGGACAGGACTGGAAGAGATTATGCTGAGTGAAATAAGTCAAACAGAGAATGTCAAGTATCATATGGTTTCACTTATTGGTGGAGCATAACAAATAATATAGAGGACAAGGGTAGATGGAGAGGAGAAGGGAGTTGAGGGAAATTGGAAGGGGAGGTGAACCATGAGAGACTATGGACTCTGAAAAACAACCTGAGGGTTTTGAAGGGGCGGGGTGGGAGGGTGGGGGAACCAGGTGGTGGGTATTAGGGAGGGCACAGATTGCATGGAGCACTGGGTGTGGTGAAAAAACAATGAATACTGTTACGCTGAAAATAAATAAAAAATTAAAAAAAAAAAAAGAAAACTATTAATCAAGATAAAGAGTCATGTTGATATGAATACATTAATAGTAGGAGATCTTAACACGCCTCTCTCAGAAATAGACAGATCATCGAAGCAGAAAATCAATAAAGAAATAAGAGCATTGAATGATACATTGGACCAGATGGACCTCATAGATATATACAGAACATTCCACCCTAAACCAACAGAATACTCATTCTTCTCAAGTGCACATGGAACCTTCTCCAGAATAGACCACATACTGGGTCACAAATCAGGGCTCAACCGATACCAAACGACTGAGATTATTCCCTGCATATTCTCAGATCACAATGCTTTGAAACTGGAGCTCAATCACAAGGAAAAGTTCAGAAGGAACTCAAACACCTGGAAGCTAAAGACCACCTTGCTTAAGAATGCTTGGATCAACCAGGAGATCAAAGAAGAACTTAAACAATTTATGGAAACCAATGAGAACGAAGACACTTCACTCCAAAACCTATGGGATACAGCAAAGGCGGTCCTAAGGGGGAAATTCATAGCCATCCAAACCTCCCTCAAAAAAATTGAAAAATCCAGAATACACCAGCTGTCTCTACACCTTAAAGAACTGGAGAATCAACAACAAATCAAACCAACTCCACACGTAAGAAGGAAAATAATCAAGATTAGAGCAGAGATCAACGAGGTAGAAACCAGAGATACAGTAGAACGTATCAACGAAACTAGAAGCTGGTTTTTGGAAAGAATCAATAAGATCGATAAACCATTGGCCACACTAATCCAAAAGAAAAGAGAGAAAGCCCAAATTAATAAAATTAAGAATGAAAAGGGAGAGATCACAACTAACACCAAGGAAGTAGAAACAATCATCAGAAGCTATTATCAACAGTTATATGCCAATAAGCTAAGCAACCTAGATGAAATGGATGCATTCCTGGAAAACTATAAACTCCCAAAATTGAACCAGGAAGAAATTGACAACCTGAACAGACCGATATCTAGTAACGAGATTGAAGCAGTGATCAAAAACCTCCCAAAAAACAAGAGCCCAGGACCTGACGGATTCCCTGGGGAATTCTATCAAACTTTCAAAGAAGAAATAATACCTATTCTCCTGAAGCTGTTTCCAAAAATTGAAGCAGAAGGAAAACTTCCAGACTCTTTTTATGAAGCCAGCATCACCCTGATCCCCAAACCAGGCAAAGACCCTACCAAAAAGGAGAATTTCAGACCGATATCACTGATGAATATGGATGCTAAGATTCTCAACAAGATCCTAGCAAACAGGATCCAACAGCACATTAAAAAGATTATCCACCATGACCAGGTGGGATTCATCCCTGGGTTACAAGGATGGTTCAACATTCGCAAATCAATCAATGTGATAGAACAAATCAATAAGAGAAGGGAGAAGAACCACATGGTCCTCTCCATTGATGCAGAAAAAGCTTTTGACAAAATCCAGCATCCGTTCCTGATTAAAACGCTTCAAAGTATAGGGATAGAGGGAACATTCCTGAACTTCATCAAATCTATCTATGAAAAACCCACAGCAAATATCATCCTCAATGGGAAAAAGCTTGCAGCCTTCCCACTGAGATCAGGAACACGACAAGGATGCCCACTCTCACCACTCTTGTTCAACATAGTATTAGAAGTCCTAGCAACAGCAATCAGACAACAAAGAGAAATAAAAGGTATCCAGATTGGCAAGGAAGAAGTCAAACTCTCTCTCTTCGCAGATGACATGACTCTTTATATGGAAAACCCGAACGACTCCACCCCCAAACTACTAGAACTCATACAGCAATTCAGTAATGTAGCAGGATACAAAGTCAATGTCCAGAAATCAGTGGCTTTCTTATACACTAACAATGAAAATACAGAAAGGCAAATTAGAGAATCGATTCCATTTACTATAGCACCAAGAACCATAAGATACCTCGGAATAAACCTAACCAAAGAGGTTAAAGATCTGTACTCGAGGAACTACAGAACACTCCTAAAAGAAATTGAAGAAGACACAAAAAGATGGAAGACCATTGAATGCTCTTGGATGGGAAGAATAAACATCGTTAAAATGTCTATACTGCCCAGAGCAATCTATACTTTTAATGCCATTCCAATCAAAATTCCACCAGTATTTTTCAAAGAGCTGGAGCAAATAATCCTAAAATTTGTATGGAATCAGAAGAGACCCCGAATTGCTAAGGAAATGTTGAAAAACAAAAATAAAACTGGTGGCATCACGTTACCTGATTTCAAGCTTTACTGCAAAGCTGTGATCACCAAGACAGCATGGTACTGGCATAAAAACAGACACATGGACCAGTGGAACAGAGTAGAGAGCCCAGATATGGACCCTCAACTCTATGGTCAAATAATCTTTGACAAAACAGGAAAAAATATCCAGTGGAAAAAAGACAGTCTCTTCAATAAAGGGTGCTGGGAAAACTGGACAGTTGCATGTAGAAGAATGAAACTTGACCATTCTCTTACACCGTACACAAAGATAAACTCGAAATGGATAAAAGACCTCAACGTGAGACAGGAATCCATCAGAATCCTCGAGGAGAACATAGGGAGTAACCTCTTTGATATCAGCCACAGCAACTTCTTTCAAGATATGTCTCCAAAGGCGAAGGAAACAAAGGCAAAGATGAACTTCTGGGACTTCATCAAGATAAAAAGCTTCTGCACAGCAAAAGAAACAGTCATCAAAACAAAGAGGCAACCCACGGAATGGGAGAAGATATTTGCAAATAACAATACAGACAAAAGGTTGATATCCAGGATCTATAAAGAACTCCTCAAACTCAACACACACAAAACAGATAATCATATTTAAAAATGGGCAGAAGATATGAACAGACACTTCTCCAATGAAGACATACAAATGGCTACCAGACACATGAAAAAATGTTCATCATCACTAGCCATCAGGGAGATTATAATCAAAACCACATTGAGATACCACCTTACACCGGTTAGAATGGCCAAAATTAGCAAGACAGGAAACAACGTGTGTTGGAGAGGATGTGGAGAAAGGGGAACCCTCTTCCACTGTTGGTGGGAATGCAAACTGGTGCAGCCACTTTGGAGAACAGTGTGGAGATTCCTCAGGAAATTAAAAATAGATCTTCCCTATGACCCTGCAATTGCACTGCTGGGTATTTACCCCCAAGATACAGATGTAGTGAAAAGAAGGGCCATCTGTACCCCAATGTTTATAGCAGCAATGGCCACGGTCGCCAAACTGTGGAAAGAACCAAGATGCCCTTCAACGGATGAATGGATAAGGAAGATGTGGTCCATATACACTATGGAGTATGATGCCTCCATCAGAAAGGACGAATACCCAACTTTTGTAGCAACATGGACAGGACTGGAAGAGATTATGCTGAGTGAAATAAGTCAAACAGAGAATGTCAAGTATCATATGGTTTCACTTATTGGTGGAGCATAACAAATAATATAGAGGACAAGGGTAGATGGAGAGGAGAAGGGAGTTGAGGGAAATTGGAAGGGGAGGTGAACCATGAGAGACTATGGACTCTGAAAAACAACCTGAGGGTTTTGAAGGGGCGGGGTGGGAGGGTGGGGGAACCAGGTGGTGGGTATTAGGGAGGGCACAGATTGCATGGAGCACTGGGTGTGGTGAAAAAACAATGAATACTGTTACGCTGAAAATAAATAAAAAATTAAAAAAAAAAAAAGAAAACTATTAATCAAGATAAAGAGTCATGTTGATATGAATACATTAATAGTAGGAGATCTTAACACGCCTCTCTCAGAAATAGACAGATCATCGAAGCAGAAAATCAATAAAGAAATAAGAGCATTGAATGATACATTGGACCAGATGGACCTCATAGATATATACAGAACATTCCACCCTAAACCAACAGAATACTCATTCTTCTCAAGTGCACATGGAACCTTCTCCAGAATAGACCACATACTGGGTCACAAATCAGGGCTCAACCGATACCAAACGACTGAGATTATTCCCTGCATATTCTCAGATCACAATGCTTTGAAACTGGAGCTCAATCACAAGGAAAAGTTCAGAAGGAACTCAAACACCTGGAAGCTAAAGACCACCTTGCTTAAGAATGCTTGGATCAACCAGGAGATCAAAGAAGAACTTAAACAATTTATGGAAACCAATGAGAACGAAGACACTTCACTCCAAAACCTATGGGATACAGCAAAGGCGGTCCTAAGGGGGAAATTCATAGCCATCCAAACCTCCCTCAAAAAAATTGAAAAATCCAGAATACACCAGCTGTCTCTACACCTTAAAGAACTGGAGAATCAACAACAAATCAAACCAACTCCACACGTAAGAAGGAAAATAATCAAGATTAGAGCAGAGATCAACGAGGTAGAAACCAGAGATACAGTAGAACGTATCAACGAAACTAGAAGCTGGTTTTTGGAAAGAATCAATAAGATCGATAAACCATTGGCCACACTAATCCAAAAGAAAAGAGAGAAAGCCCAAATTAATAAAATTAAGAATGAAAAGGGAGAGATCACAACTAACACCAAGGAAGTAGAAACAATCATCAGAAGCTATTATCAACAGTTATATGCCAATAAGCTAAGCAACCTAGATGAAATGGATGCATTCCTGGAAAACTATAAACTCCCAAAATTGAACCAGGAAGAAATTGACAACCTGAACAGACCGATATCTAGTAACGAGATTGAAGCAGTGATCAAAAACCTCCCAAAAAACAAGAGCCCAGGACCTGACGGATTCCCTGGGGAATTCTATCAAACTTTCAAAGAAGAAATAATACCTATTCTCCTGAAGCTGTTTCCAAAAATTGAAGCAGAAGGAAAACTTCCAGACTCTTTTTATGAAGCCAGCATCACCCTGATCCCCAAACCAGGCAAAGACCCTACCAAAAAGGAGAATTTCAGACCGATATCACTGATGAATATGGATGCTAAGATTCTCAACAAGATCCTAGCAAACAGGATCCAACAGCACATTAAAAAGATTATCCACCATGACCAGGTGGGATTCATCCCTGGGTTACAAGGATGGTTCAACATTCGCAAATCAATCAATGTGATAGAACAAATCAATAAGAGAAGGGAGAAGAACCACATGGTCCTCTCCATTGATGCAGAAAAAGCTTTTGACAAAATCCAGCATCCGTTCCTGATTAAAACGCTTCAAAGTATAGGGATAGAGGGAACATTCCTGAACTTCATCAAATCTATCTATGAAAAACCCACAGCAAATATCATCCTCAATGGGAAAAAGCTTGCAGCCTTCCCACTGAGATCAGGAACACGACAAGGATGCCCACTCTCACCACTCTTGTTCAACATAGTATTAGAAGTCCTAGCAACAGCAATCAGACAACAAAGAGAAATAAAAGGTATCCAGATTGGCAAGGAAGAAGTCAAACTCTCTCTCTTCGCAGATGACATGACTCTTTATATGGAAAACCCGAACGACTCCACCCCCAAACTACTAGAACTCATACAGCAATTCAGTAATGTAGCAGGATACAAAGTCAATGTCCAGAAATCAGTGGCTTTCTTATACACTAACAATGAAAATACAGAAAGGCAAATTAGAGAATCGATTCCATTTACTATAGCACCAAGAACCATAAGATACCTCGGAATAAACCTAACCAAAGAGGTTAAAGATCTGTACTCGAGGAACTACAGAACACTCCTAAAAGAAATTGAAGAAGACACAAAAAGATGGAAGACCATTGAATGCTCTTGGATGGGAAGAATAAACATCGTTAAAATGTCTATACTGCCCAGAGCAATCTATACTTTTAATGCCATTCCAATCAAAATTCCACCAGTATTTTTCAAAGAGCTGGAGCAAATAATCCTAAAATTTGTATGGAATCAGAAGAGACCCCGAATTGCTAAGGAAATGTTGAAAAACAAAAATAAAACTGGTGGCATCACGTTACCTGATTTCAAGCTTTACTGCAAAGCTGTGATCACCAAGACAGCATGGTACTGGCATAAAAACAGACACATGGACCAGTGGAACAGAGTAGAGAGCCCAGATATGGACCCTCAACTCTATGGTCAAATAATCTTTGACAAAACAGGAAAAAATATCCAGTGGAAAAAAGACAGTCTCTTCAATAAAGGGTGCTGGGAAAACTGGACAGTTGCATGTAGAAGAATGAAACTTGACCATTCTCTTACACCGTACACAAAGATAAACTCGAAATGGATAAAAGACCTCAACGTGAGACAGGAATCCATCAGAATCCTCGAGGAGAACATAGGGAGTAACCTCTTTGATATCAGCCACAGCAACTTCTTTCAAGATATGTCTCCAAAGGCGAAGGAAACAAAGGCAAAGATGAACTTCTGGGACTTCATCAAGATAAAAAGCTTCTGCACAGCAAAAGAAACAGTCATCAAAACAAAGAGGCAACCCACGGAATGGGAGAAGATATTTGCAAATAACAATACAGACAAAAGGTTGATATCCAGGATCTATAAAGAACTCCTCAAACTCAACACACACAAAACAGATAATCATATTTAAAAATGGGCAGAAGATATGAACAGACACTTCTCCAATGAAGACATACAAATGGCTACCAGACACATGAAAAAATGTTCATCATCACTAGCCATCAGGGAGATTATAATCAAAACCACATTGAGATACCACCTTACACCGGTTAGAATGGCCAAAATTAGCAAGACAGGAAACAACGTGTGTTGGAGAGGATGTGGAGAAAGGGGAACCCTCTTCCACTGTTGGTGGGAATGCAAACTGGTGCAGCCACTTTGGAGAACAGTGTGGAGATTCCTCAGGAAATTAAAAATAGATCTTCCCTATGACCCTGCAATTGCACTGCTGGGTATTTACCCCCAAGATACAGATGTAGTGAAAAGAAGGGCCATCTGTACCCCAATGTTTATAGCAGCAATGGCCACGGTCGCCAAACTGTGGAAAGAACCAAGATGCCCTTCAACGGATGAATGGATAAGGAAGATGTGGTCCATATACACTATGGAGTATGATGCCTCCATCAGAAAGGACGAATACCCAACTTTTGTAGCAACATGGACAGGACTGGAAGAGATTATGCTGAGTGAAATAAGTCAAACAGAGAATGTCAAGTATCATATGGTTTCACTTATTGGTGGAGCATAACAAATAATATAGAGGACAAGGGTAGATGGAGAGGAGAAGGGAGTTGAGGGAAATTGGAAGGGGAGGTGAACCATGAGAGACTATGGACTCTGAAAAACAACCTGAGGGTTTTGAAGGGGCGGGGTGGGAGGCTGGGGGAACCAGGTGGTGGGTATTAGGGAGGGCACAGATTGCATGGAGCACTGGGTGTGGTGAAAAAACAATGAATACTGTTACGCTGAAAATAAATAAAAAATTAAAAAAAAAAAAAAGAAAACTATTAATCAAGATAAAGAGTCATGTTGATATGAATACATTAATAGTAGGAGATCTTAACACGCCTCTCTCAGAAATAGACAGATCATCGAAGCAGAAAATCAATAAAGAAATAAGAGCATTGAATGATACATTGGACCAGATGGACCTCATAGATATATACAGAACATTCCACCCTAAACCAACAGAATACTCATTCTTCTCAAGTGCACATGGAACCTTCTCCAGAATAGACCACATACTGGGTCACAAATCAGGGCTCAACCGATACCAAACGACTGAGATTATTCCCTGCATATTCTCAGATCACAATGCTTTGAAACTGGAGCTCAATCACAAGGAAAAGTTCAGAAGGAACTCAAACACCTGGAAGCTAAAGACCACCTTGCTTAAGAATGCTTGGATCAACCAGGAGATCAAAGAAGAACTTAAACAATTTATGGAAACCAATGAGAACGAAGACACTTCACTCCAAAACCTATGGGATACAGCAAAGGCGGTCCTAAGGGGGAAATTCATAGCCATCCAAACCTCCCTCAAAAAAATTGAAAAATCCAGAATACACCAGCTGTCTCTACACCTTAAAGAACTGGAGAATCAACAACAAATCAAACCAACTCCACACGTAAGAAGGAAAATAATCAAGATTAGAGCAGAGATCAACGAGGTAGAAACCAGAGATACAGTAGAACGTATCAACGAAACTAGAAGCTGGTTTTTGGAAAGAATCAATAAGATCGATAAACCATTGGCCACACTAATCCAAAAGAAAAGAGAGAAAGCCCAAATTAATAAAATTAAGAATGAAAAGGGAGAGATCACAACTAACACCAAGGAAGTAGAAACAATCATCAGAAGCTATTATCAACAGTTATATGCCAATAAGCTAAGCAACCTAGATGAAATGGATGCATTCCTGGAAAACTATAAACTCCCAAAATTGAACCAGGAAGAAATTGACAACCTGAACAGACCGATATCTAGTAACGAGATTGAAGCAGTGATCAAAAACCTCCCAAAAAACAAGAGCCCAGGACCTGACGGATTCCCTGGGGAATTCTATCAAACTTTCAAAGAAGAAATAATACCTATTCTCCTGAAGCTGTTTCCAAAAATTGAAGCAGAAGGAAAACTTCCAGACTCTTTTTATGAAGCCAGCATCACCCTGATCCCCAAACCAGGCAAAGACCCTACCAAAAAGGAGAATTTCAGACCGATATCACTGATGAATATGGATGCTAAGATTCTCAACAAGATCCTAGCAAACAGGATCCAACAGCACATTAAAAAGATTATCCACCATGACCAGGTGGGATTCATCCCTGGGTTACAAGGATGGTTCAACATTCGCAAATCAATCAATGTGATAGAACAAATCAATAAGAGAAGGGAGAAGAACCACATGGTCCTCTCCATTGATGCAGAAAAAGCTTTTGACAAAATCCAGCATCCGTTCCTGATTAAAACGCTTCAAAGTATAGGGATAGAGGGAACATTCCTGAACTTCATCAAATCTATCTATGAAAAACCCACAGCAAATATCATCCTCAATGGGAAAAAGCTTGCAGCCTTCCCACTGAGATCAGGAACACGACAAGGATGCCCACTCTCACCACTCTTGTTCAACATAGTATTAGAAGTCCTAGCAACAGCAATCAGACAACAAAGAGAAATAAAAGGTATCCAGATTGGCAAGGAAGAAGTCAAACTCTCTCTCTTCGCAGATGACATGACTCTTTATATGGAAAACCCGAACGACTCCACCCCCAAACTACTAGAACTCATACAGCAATTCAGTAATGTAGCAGGATACAAAGTCAATGTCCAGAAATCAGTGGCTTTCTTATACACTAACAATGAAAATACAGAAAGGCAAATTAGAGAATCGATTCCATTTACTATAGCACCAAGAACCATAAGATACCTCGGAATAAACCTAACCAAAGAGGTTAAAGATCTGTACTCGAGGAACTACAGAACACTCCTAAAAGAAATTGAAGAAGACACAAAAAGATGGAAGACCATTGAATGCTCTTGGATGGGAAGAATAAACATCGTTAAAATGTCTATACTGCCCAGAGCAATCTATACTTTTAATGCCATTCCAATCAAAATTCCACCAGTATTTTTCAAAGAGCTGGAGCAAATAATCCTAAAATTTGTATGGAATCAGAAGAGACCCCGAATTGCTAAGGAAATGTTGAAAAACAAAAATAAAACTGGTGGCATCACGTTACCTGATTTCAAGCTTTACTGCAAAGCTGTGATCACCAAGACAGCATGGTACTGGCATAAAAACAGACACATGGACCAGTGGAACAGAGTAGAGAGCCCAGATATGGACCCTCAACTCTATGGTCAAATAATCTTTGACAAAACAGGAAAAAATATCCAGTGGAAAAAAGACAGTCTCTTCAATAAAGGGTGCTGGGAAAACTGGACAGTTGCATGTAGAAGAATGAAACTTGACCATTCTCTTACACCGTACACAAAGATAAACTCGAAATGGATAAAAGACCTCAACGTGAGACAGGAATCCATCAGAATCCTCGAGGAGAACATAGGGAGTAACCTCTTTGATATCAGCCACAGCAACTTCTTTCAAGATATGTCTCCAAAGGCGAAGGAAACAAAGGCAAAGATGAACTTCTGGGACTTCATCAAGATAAAAAGCTTCTGCACAGCAAAAGAAACAGTCATCAAAACAAAGAGGCAACCCACGGAATGGGAGAAGATATTTGCAAATAACAATACAGACAAAAGGTTGATATCCAGGATCTATAAAGAACTCCTCAAACTCAACACACACAAAACAGATAATCATATTTAAAAATGGGCAGAAGATATGAACAGACACTTCTCCAATGAAGACATACAAATGGCTACCAGACACATGAAAAAATGTTCATCATCACTAGCCATCAGGGAGATTATAATCAAAACCACATTGAGATACCACCTTACACCGGTTAGAATGGCCAAAATTAGCAAGACAGGAAACAACGTGTGTTGGAGAGGATGTGGAGAAAGGGGAACCCTCTTCCACTGTTGGTGGGAATGCAAACTGGTGCAGCCACTTTGGAGAACAGTGTGGAGATTCCTCAGGAAATTAAAAATAGATCTTCCCTATGACCCTGCAATTGCACTGCTGGGTATTTACCCCCAAGATACAGATGTAGTGAAAAGAAGGGCCATCTGTACCCCAATGTTTATAGCAGCAATGGCCACGGTCGCCAAACTGTGGAAAGAACCAAGATGCCCTTCAACGGATGAATGGATAAGGAAGATGTGGTCCATATACACTATGGAGTATGATGCCTCCATCAGGAAGGACGAATACCCAACTTTTGTAGCAACATGGACAGGACTGGAAGAGATTATGCTGAGTGAAATAAGTCAAACAGAGAATGTCAAGTATCATATGGTTTCACTTATTGGTGGAGCATAACAAATAATATAGAGGACAAGGGTAGATGGAGAGGAGAAGGGAGTTGAGGGAAATTGGAAGGGGAGGTGAACCATGAGAGACTATGGACTCTGAAAAACAACCTGAGGGTTTTGAAGGGGCGGGGTGGGAGGGTGGGGGAACCAGGTGGTGGGTATTAGGGAGGGCACAGATTGCATGGAGCACTGGGTGTGGTGAAAAAACAATGAATACTGTTACGCTGAAAATAAATAAAAAATTAAAAAAAAAAAAAGAAAACTATTAATCAAGATAAAGAGTCATGTTGATATGAATACATTAATAGTAGGAGATCTTAACACGCCTCTCTCAGAAATAGACAGATCATCGAAGCAGAAAATCAATAAAGAAATAAGAGCATTGAATGATACATTGGACCAGATGGACCTCATAGATATATACAGAACATTCCACCCTAAACCAACAGAATACTCATTCTTCTCAAGTGCACATGGAACCTTCTCCAGAATAGACCACATACTGGGTCACAAATCAGGGCTCAACCGATACCAAACGACTGAGATTATTCCCTGCATATTCTCAGATCACAATGCTTTGAAACTGGAGCTCAATCACAAGGAAAAGTTCAGAAGGAACTCAAACACCTGGAAGCTAAAGACCACCTTGCTTAAGAATGCTTGGATCAACCAGGAGATCAAAGAAGAACTTAAACAATTTATGGAAACCAATGAGAACGAAGACACTTCACTCCAAAACCTATGGGATACAGCAAAGGCGGTCCTAAGGGGGAAATTCATAGCCATCCAAACCTCCCTCAAAAAAATTGAAAAATCCAGAATACACCAGCTGTCTCTACACCTTAAAGAACTGGAGAATCAACAACAAATCAAACCAACTCCACACGTAAGAAGGAAAATAATCAAGATTAGAGCAGAGATCAACGAGGTAGAAACCAGAGATACAGTAGAACGTATCAACGAAACTAGAAGCTGGTTTTTGGAAAGAATCAATAAGATCGATAAACCATTGGCCACACTAATCCAAAAGAAAAGAGAGAAAGCCCAAATTAATAAAATTAAGAATGAAAAGGGAGAGATCACAACTAACACCAAGGAAGTAGAAACAATCATCAGAAGCTATTATCAACAGTTATATGCCAATAAGCTAAGCAACCTAGATGAAATGGATGCATTCCTGGAAAACTATAAACTCCCAAAATTGAACCAGGAAGAAATTGACAACCTGAACAGACCGATATCTAGTAACGAGATTGAAGCAGTGATCAAAAACCTCCCAAAAAACAAGAGCCCAGGACCTGACGGATTCCCTGGGGAATTCTATCAAACTTTCAAAGAAGAAATAATACCTATTCTCCTGAAGCTGTTTCCAAAAATTGAAGCAGAAGGAAAACTTCCAGACTCTTTTTATGAAGCCAGCATCACCCTGATCCCCAAACCAGGCAAAGACCCTACCAAAAAGGAGAATTTCAGACCGATATCACTGATGAATATGGATGCTAAGATTCTCAACAAGATCCTAGCAAACAGGATCCAACAGCACATTAAAAAGATTATCCACCATGACCAGGTGGGATTCATCCCTGGGTTACAAGGATGGTTCAACATTCGCAAATCAATCAATGTGATAGAACAAATCAATAAGAGAAGGGAGAAGAACCACATGGTCCTCTCCATTGATGCAGAAAAAGCTTTTGACAAAATCCAGCATCCGTTCCTGATTAAAACGCTTCAAAGTATAGGGATAGAGGGAACATTCCTGAACTTCATCAAATCTATCTATGAAAAACCCACAGCAAATATCATCCTCAATGGGAAAAAGCTTGCAGCCTTCCCACTGAGATCAGGAACACGACAAGGATGCCCACTCTCACCACTCTTGTTCAACATAGTATTAGAAGTCCTAGCAACAGCAATCAGACAACAAAGAGAAATAAAAGGTATCCAGATTGGCAAGGAAGAAGTCAAACTCTCTCTCTTCGCAGATGACATGACTCTTTATATGGAAAACCCGAACGACTCCACCCCCAAACTACTAGAACTCATACAGCAATTCAGTAATGTAGCAGGATACAAAGTCAATGTCCAGAAATCAGTGGCTTTCTTATACACTAACAATGAAAATACAGAAAGGCAAATTAGAGAATCGATTCCATTTACTATAGCACCAAGAACCATAAGATACCTCGGAATAAACCTAACCAAAGAGGTTAAAGATCTGTACTCGAGGAACTACAGAACACTCCTAAAAGAAATTGAAGAAGACACAAAAAGATGGAAGACCATTGAATGCTCTTGGATGGGAAGAATAAACATCGTTAAAATGTCTATACTGCCCAGAGCAATCTATACTTTTAATGCCATTCCAATCAAAATTCCACCAGTATTTTTCAAAGAGCTGGAGCAAATAATCCTAAAATTTGTATGGAATCAGAAGAGACCCCGAATTGCTAAGGAAATGTTGAAAAACAAAAATAAAACTGGTGGCATCACGTTACCTGATTTCAAGCTTTACTGCAAAGCTGTGATCACCAAGACAGCATGGTACTGGCATAAAAACAGACACATGGACCAGTGGAACAGAGTAGAGAGCCCAGATATGGACCCTCAACTCTATGGTCAAATAATCTTTGACAAAACAGGAAAAAATATCCAGTGGAAAAAAGACAGTCTCTTCAATAAAGGGTGCTGGGAAAACTGGACAGTTGCATGTAGAAGAATGAAACTTGACCATTCTCTTACACCGTACACAAAGATAAACTCGAAATGGATAAAAGACCTCAACGTGAGACAGGAATCCATCAGAATCCTCGAGGAGAACATAGGGAGTAACCTCTTTGATATCAGCCACAGCAACTTCTTTCAAGATATGTCTCCAAAGGCGAAGGAAACAAAGGCAAAGATGAACTTCTGGGACTTCATCAAGATAAAAAGCTTCTGCACAGCAAAAGAAACAGTCATCAAAACAAAGAGGCAACCCACGGAATGGGAGAAGATATTTGCAAATAACAATACAGACAAAAGGTTGATATCCAGGATCTATAAAGAACTCCTCAAACTCAACACACACAAAACAGATAATCATATTTAAAAATGGGCAGAAGATATGAACAGACACTTCTCCAATGAAGACATACAAATGGCTACCAGACACATGAAAAAATGTTCATCATCACTAGCCATCAGGGAGATTATAATCAAAACCACATTGAGATACCACCTTACACCGGTTAGAATGGCCAAAATTAGCAAGACAGGAAACAACGTGTGTTGGAGAGGATGTGGAGAAAGGGGAACCCTCTTCCACTGTTGGTGGGAATGCAAACTGGTGCAGCCACTTTGGAGAACAGTGTGGAGATTCCTCAGGAAATTAAAAATAGATCTTCCCTATGACCCTGCAATTGCACTGCTGGGTATTTACCCCCAAGATACAGATGTAGTGAAAAGAAGGGCCATCTGTACCCCAATGTTTATAGCAGCAATGGCCACGGTCGCCAAACTGTGGAAAGAACCAAGATGCCCTTCAACGGATGAATGGATAAGGAAGATGTGGTCCATATACACTATGGAGTATGATGCCTCCATCAGAAAGGACGAATACCCAACTTTTGTAGCAACATGGACAGGACTGGAAGAGATTATGCTGAGTGAAATAAGTCAAACAGAGAATGTCAAGTATCATATGGTTTCACTTATTGGTGGAGCATAACAAATAATATAGAGGACAAGGGTAGATGGAGAGGAGAAGGGAGTTGAGGGAAATTGGAAGGGGAGGTGAACCATGAGAGACTATGGACTCTGAAAAACAACCTGAGGGTTTTGAAGGGGCGGGGTGGGAGGGTGGGGGAACCAGGTGGTGGGTATTAGGGAGGGCACAGATTGCATGGAGCACTGGGTGTGGTGAAAAAACAATGAATACTGTTACGCTGAAAATAAATAAAAAATTAAAAAAAAAAAAAGAAAACTATTAATCAAGATAAAGAGTCATGTTGATATGAATACATTAATAGTAGGAGATCTTAACACGCCTCTCTCAGAAATAGACAGATCATCGAAGCAGAAAATCAATAAAGAAATAAGAGCATTGAATGATACATTGGACCAGATGGACCTCATAGATATATACAGAACATTCCACCCTAAACCAACAGAATACTCATTCTTCTCAAGTGCACATGGAACCTTCTCCAGAATAGACCACATACTGGGTCACAAATCAGGGCTCAACCGATACCAAACGACTGAGATTATTCCCTGCATATTCTCAGATCACAATGCTTTGAAACTGGAGCTCAATCACAAGGAAAAGTTCAGAAGGAACTCAAACACCTGGAAGCTAAAGACCACCTTGCTTAAGAATGCTTGGATCAACCAGGAGATCAAAGAAGAACTTAAACAATTTATGGAAACCAATGAGAACGAAGACACTTCACTCCAAAACCTATGGGATACAGCAAAGGCGGTCCTAAGGGGGAAATTCATAGCCATCCAAACCTCCCTCAAAAAAATTGAAAAATCCAGAATACACCAGCTGTCTCTACACCTTAAAGAACTGGAGAATCAACAACAAATCAAACCAACTCCACACGTAAGAAGGAAAATAATCAAGATTAGAGCAGAGATCAACGAGGTAGAAACCAGAGATACAGTAGAACGTATCAACGAAACTAGAAGCTGGTTTTTGGAAAGAATCAATAAGATCGATAAACCATTGGCCACACTAATCCAAAAGAAAAGAGAGAAAGCCCAAATTAATAAAATTAAGAATGAAAAGGGAGAGATCACAACTAACACCAAGGAAGTAGAAACAATCATCAGAAGCTATTATCAACAGTTATATGCCAATAAGCTAAGCAACCTAGATGAAATGGATGCATTCCTGGAAAACTATAAACTCCCAAAATTGAACCAGGAAGAAATTGACAACCTGAACAGACCGATATCTAGTAACGAGATTGAAGCAGTGATCAAAAACCTCCCAAAAAACAAGAGCCCAGGACCTGACGGATTCCCTGGGGAATTCTATCAAACTTTCAAAGAAGAAATAATACCTATTCTCCTGAAGCTGTTTCCAAAAATTGAAGCAGAAGGAAAACTTCCAGACTCTTTTTATGAAGCCAGCATCACCCTGATCCCCAAACCAGGCAAAGACCCTACCAAAAAGGAGAATTTCAGACCGATATCACTGATGAATATGGATGCTAAGATTCTCAACAAGATCCTAGCAAACAGGATCCAACAGCACATTAAAAAGATTATCCACCATGACCAGGTGGGATTCATCCCTGGGTTACAAGGATGGTTCAACATTCGCAAATCAATCAATGTGATAGAACAAATCAATAAGAGAAGGGAGAAGAACCACATGGTCCTCTCCATTGATGCAGAAAAAGCTTTTGACAAAATCCAGCATCCGTTCCTGATTAAAACGCTTCAAAGTATAGGGATAGAGGGAACATTCCTGAACTTCATCAAATCTATCTATGAAAAACCCACAGCAAATATCATCCTCAATGGGAAAAAGCTTGCAGCCTTCCCACTGAGATCAGGAACACGACAAGGATGCCCACTCTCACCACTCTTGTTCAACATAGTATTAGAAGTCCTAGCAACAGCAATCAGACAACAAAGAGAAATAAAAGGTATCCAGATTGGCAAGGAAGAAGTCAAACTCTCTCTCTTCGCAGATGACATGACTCTTTATATGGAAAACCCGAACGACTCCACCCCCAAACTACTAGAACTCATACAGCAATTCAGTAATGTAGCAGGATACAAAGTCAATGTCCAGAAATCAGTGGCTTTCTTATACACTAACAATGAAAATACAGAAAGGCAAATTAGAGAATCGATTCCATTTACTATAGCACCAAGAACCATAAGATACCTCGGAATAAACCTAACCAAAGAGGTTAAAGATCTGTACTCGAGGAACTACAGAACACTCCTAAAAGAAATTGAAGAAGACACAAAAAGATGGAAGACCATTGAATGCTCTTGGATGGGAAGAATAAACATCGTTAAAATGTCTATACTGCCCAGAGCAATCTATACTTTTAATGCCATTCCAATCAAAATTCCACCAGTATTTTTCAAAGAGCTGGAGCAAATAATCCTAAAATTTGTATGGAATCAGAAGAGACCCCGAATTGCTAAGGAAATGTTGAAAAACAAAAATAAAACTGGTGGCATCACGTTACCTGATTTCAAGCTTTACTGCAAAGCTGTGATCACCAAGACAGCATGGTACTGGCAT
Source organism: Martes martes (assembly GCF_963455335.1). NCBI lineage: Eukaryota > Metazoa > Chordata > Mammalia > Carnivora > Mustelidae > Martes > Martes martes. Next base: position 146,045 of record NW_027666357.1, read on the forward strand.
AAAAACAGACACATGGACCAGTGGAACAGAGTAGAGAGCCCAGATATGGACCCTCAACTCTATGGTCAAATAATCTTTGACAAAACAGGAAAAAATATCCAGTGGAAAAAAGACAGTCTCTTCAATAAAGGGTGCTGGGAAAACTGGACAGTTGCATGTAGAAGAATGAAACTTGACCATTCTCTTACACCGTACACAAAGATAAACTCGAAATGGATAAAAGACCTCAACGTGAGACAGGAATCCATCAGAATCCTCGAGGAGAACATAGGGAGTAACCTCTTTGATATCAGCCACAGCAACTTCTTTCAAGATATGTCTCCAAAGGCGAAGGAAACAAAGGCAAAGATGAACTTCTGGGACTTCATCAAGATAAAAAGCTTCTGCACAGCAAAAGAAACAGTCATCAAAACAAAGAGGCAACCCACGGAATGGGAGAAGATATTTGCAAATAACAATACAGACAAAAGGTTGATATCCAGGATCTATAAAGAACTCCTCAAACTCAACACACACAAAACAGATAATCATATTTAAAAATGGGCAGAAGATATGAACAGACACTTCTCCAATGAAGACATACAAATGGCTACCAGACACATGAAAAAATGTTCATCATCACTAGCCATCAGGGAGATTATAATCAAAACCACATTGAGATACCACCTTACACCGGTTAGAATGGCCAAAATTAGCAAGACAGGAAACAACGTGTGTTGGAGAGGATGTGGAGAAAGGGGAACCCTCTTCCACTGTTGGTGGGAATGCAAACTGGTGCAGCCACTTTGGAGAACAGTGTGGAGATTCCTCAGGAAATTAAAAATAGATCTTCCCTATGACCCTGCAATTGCACTGCTGGGTATTTACCCCCAAGATACAGATGTAGTGAAAAGAAGGGCCATCTGTACCCCAATGTTTATAGCAGCAATGGCCACGGTCGCCAAACTGTGGAAAGAACCAAGATGCCCTTCAACGGATGAATGGATAAGGAAGATGTGGTCCATATACACTATGGAGTATGATGCCTCCATCAGAAAGGACGAATACCCAACTTTTGTAGCAACATGGACAGGACTGGAAGAGATTATGCTGAGTGAAATAAGTCAAACAGAGAATGTCAAGTATCATATGGTTTCACTTATTGGTGGAGCATAACAAATAATATAGAGGACAAGGGTAGATGGAGAGGAGAAGGGAGTTGAGGGAAATTGGAAGGGGAGGTGAACCATGAGAGACTATGGACTCTGAAAAACAACCTGAGGGTTTTGAAGGGGCGGGGTGGGAGGCTGGGGGAACCAGGTGGTGGGTATTAGGGAGGGCACAGATTGCATGGAGCACTGGGTGTGGTGAAAAAACAATGAATACTGTTACGCTGAAAATAAATAAAAAATTAAAAAAAAAAAAAAGAAAACTATTAATCAAGATAAAGAGTCATGTTGATATGAATACATTAATAGTAGGAGATCTTAACACGCCTCTCTCAGAAATAGACAGATCATCGAAGCAGAAAATCAATAAAGAAATAAGAGCATTGAATGATACATTGGACCAGATGGACCTCATAGATATATACAGAACATTCCACCCTAAACCAACAGAATACTCATTCTTCTCAAGTGCACATGGAACCTTCTCCAGAATAGACCACATACTGGGTCACAAATCAGGGCTCAACCGATACCAAACGACTGAGATTATTCCCTGCATATTCTCAGATCACAATGCTTTGAAACTGGAGCTCAATCACAAGGAAAAGTTCAGAAGGAACTCAAACACCTGGAAGCTAAAGACCACCTTGCTTAAGAATGCTTGGATCAACCAGGAGATCAAAGAAGAACTTAAACAATTTATGGAAACCAATGAGAACGAAGACACTTCACTCCAAAACCTATGGGATACAGCAAAGGCGGTCCTAAGGGGGAAATTCATAGCCATCCAAACCTCCCTCAAAAAAATTGAAAAATCCAGAATACACCAGCTGTCTCTACACCTTAAAGAACTGGAGAATCAACAACAAATCAAACCAACTCCACACGTAAGAAGGAAAATAATCAAGATTAGAGCAGAGATCAACGAGGTAGAAACCAGAGATACAGTAGAACGTATCAACGAAACTAGAAGCTGGTTTTTGGAAAGAATCAATAAGATCGATAAACCATTGGCCACACTAATCCAAAAGAAAAGAGAGAAAGCCCAAATTAATAAAATTAAGAATGAAAAGGGAGAGATCACAACTAACACCAAGGAAGTAGAAACAATCATCAGAAGCTATTATCAACAGTTATATGCCAATAAGCTAAGCAACCTAGATGAAATGGATGCATTCCTGGAAAACTATAAACTCCCAAAATTGAACCAGGAAGAAATTGACAACCTGAACAGACCGATATCTAGTAACGAGATTGAAGCAGTGATCAAAAACCTCCCAAAAAACAAGAGCCCAGGACCTGACGGATTCCCTGGGGAATTCTATCAAACTTTCAAAGAAGAAATAATACCTATTCTCCTGAAGCTGTTTCCAAAAATTGAAGCAGAAGGAAAACTTCCAGACTCTTTTTATGAAGCCAGCATCACCCTGATCCCCAAACCAGGCAAAGACCCTACCAAAAAGGAGAATTTCAGACCGATATCACTGATGAATATGGATGCTAAGATTCTCAACAAGATCCTAGCAAACAGGATCCAACAGCACATTAAAAAGATTATCCACCATGACCAGGTGGGATTCATCCCTGGGTTACAAGGATGGTTCAACATTCGCAAATCAATCAATGTGATAGAACAAATCAATAAGAGAAGGGAGAAGAACCACATGGTCCTCTCCATTGATGCAGAAAAAGCTTTTGACAAAATCCAGCATCCGTTCCTGATTAAAACGCTTCAAAGTATAGGGATAGAGGGAACATTCCTGAACTTCATCAAATCTATCTATGAAAAACCCACAGCAAATATCATCCTCAATGGGAAAAAGCTTGCAGCCTTCCCACTGAGATCAGGAACACGACAAGGATGCCCACTCTCACCACTCTTGTTCAACATAGTATTAGAAGTCCTAGCAACAGCAATCAGACAACAAAGAGAAATAAAAGGTATCCAGATTGGCAAGGAAGAAGTCAAACTCTCTCTCTTCGCAGATGACATGACTCTTTATATGGAAAACCCGAACGACTCCACCCCCAAACTACTAGAACTCATACAGCAATTCAGTAATGTAGCAGGATACAAAGTCAATGTCCAGAAATCAGTGGCTTTCTTATACACTAACAATGAAAATACAGAAAGGCAAATTAGAGAATCGATTCCATTTACTATAGCACCAAGAACCATAAGATACCTCGGAATAAACCTAACCAAAGAGGTTAAAGATCTGTACTCGAGGAACTACAGAACACTCCTAAAAGAAATTGAAGAAGACACAAAAAGATGGAAGACCATTGAATGCTCTTGGATGGGAAGAATAAACATCGTTAAAATGTCTATACTGCCCAGAGCAATCTATACTTTTAATGCCATTCCAATCAAAATTCCACCAGTATTTTTCAAAGAGCTGGAGCAAATAATCCTAAAATTTGTATGGAATCAGAAGAGACCCCGAATTGCTAAGGAAATGTTGAAAAACAAAAATAAAACTGGTGGCATCACGTTACCTGATTTCAAGCTTTACTGCAAAGCTGTGATCACCAAGACAGCATGGTACTGGCATAAAAACAGACACATGGACCAGTGGAACAGAGTAGAGAGCCCAGATATGGACCCTCAACTCTATGGTCAAATAATCTTTGACAAAACAGGAAAAAATATCCAGTGGAAAAAAGACAGTCTCTTCAATAAAGGGTGCTGGGAAAACTGGACAGTTGCATGTAGAAGAATGAAACTTGACCATTCTCTTACACCGTACACAAAGATAAACTCGAAATGGATAAAAGACCTCAACGTGAGACAGGAATCCATCAGAATCCTCGAGGAGAACATAGGGAGTAACCTCTTTGATATCAGCCACAGCAACTTCTTTCAAGATATGTCTCCAAAGGCGAAGGAAACAAAGGCAAAGATGAACTTCTGGGACTTCATCAAGATAAAAAGCTTCTGCACAGCAAAAGAAACAGTCATCAAAACAAAGAGGCAACCCACGGA